>NW_027307910.1:300000-390000 GCF_047496885.1 Scyliorhinus torazame | reverse complement strand
TGATCGGCAATGGGGGGGGGAAGCACACACACAGCAGATCGGCAATGGGGGGAGGACATACCCAGCTGATCGGCAATGGGGGGAGTCACACCCACCCACCGATAGTCCTGGTCATGCAGAATGGTAAATCAGGGTGAGGCTGGCTGGGGAGGGTCAGTTTTACCGGCAGTGCGAGTGGGTGGGGTTTCCTCTCAGGGTTTAATGAATTGAAGAATTGAACGAAAGGGAACTTTCAGCACATTCTTCAACTGCTGCCTGAACTGAGTCTGTGTCACGGCGTAAATCGCAGTGTTTGTGCAGCAACTCAGGAGCTGCAGCATGAAGCCCAATTCCTGAACATAAAAATCTAACCGTACAGACTCATACCCCAGTAGCGACATCCGGCTCCATATAGAATAAACCATTAACGTTGACCATAACAGGATGAAGTTGGCGGAGATAATGAAGAGTAAAATGATGGATTTGCTCCGACTCTCCATCTCTGGGTCTCTGGCACTGTGCCCACTGCTGTGAGCCCGGAGTCTCCTGCGGGCCCTGCTGCTCAGGACAATGTGTCTGACGGTGAGAACATTGAGCAGCAGAATCAGGGCGAATGGAACACCCGGGGTTAGAATGTGGTGGAGGAGCTCGATTGTTGTCCAGACCGGAGAGAACATAACACCCTCTGTGACATTACAAAACCAGGGGGTGTTCCCCAGCCAATACCCACCGGTCAGCATCACCCCCCAGAAAATGTCCTTCAGACAGGACAGCCCACAGTTTCTTCTCTTCAGGATCACAATTGTGATGAGGTTCACTGTGAGGAAGGGAAATACACAATGAAATTATACATCAGCCTGGGAAAGACATCACAAGTATGGTCGGCGTGGTGTTGAGGGAGTCAAATAAATATATACTAATACACACACTCACACATACAGAGACACTAACACACACACACACACAGTAATACACTCACACACACACAGAGACAGTAATACACTCACACACAGACACTGACACACTCTCTCACACATACAGACAGTAACACACACACACACTCACTAACACACTCACACTCACTAACACACTCACACACAGACAGTAATGCACTCACACACACACACACTCACACACAGACAGTAATACATTCACACACACACACACTCACACTAACACACTCACACAAACACAGGCACTAACACACAAACTAACACACTCACACACAGACAGTAATACACTCACACACAGACAGTAATACACTCACACACACACTCACACACAGACACTAACACACTCACCCAAACACAGGCACTAACACACACACACTAACACTCACACACAGACAGTAATACACACACACACAGACACTAACACACACAATAACACACTCACACACAGACAGTAATACACTCACTCACACACAGACACTAACACACTCACAAACACAGACACTAACACACTCACACGCACATACAGAGACAGTAATACACTCACACTTACACAGACACTAACACACACTGACACACACATACAGAGACAGTAATACCCTCACACTCACACAGAGAGTAACAGACACACCGACACACATACAGTAATACACTCACACACACACACGGACAGAGACAGTTATGCATTCACACTCACACAGACACTGAACCACACACATGCATACAGTAACACACTAACATACACACACAGACAGAGACAGTAATACACTCACACTCACAGACTCTGACACACACTCACACACACATCCAGAGGCAGTAATACACTCACACACACACAGACACTAACACACACATACACACATACAGAGACAGCAATACACTCGCATACTCACACAGACACTAACACACTCACACACATATACAGTAATACACTCACACACACAAGCAGATCCAGTAATACACTCACACACACACAAGCAGATACAGTAATACACTCACACAGATACTAACACACACACACAGTAATGCACACACACGCACATACAGAGACTGTAATGCACTCACACAGAGACTAACACACACACATATACAGAGACAGTAATACACTCACACGCACACATACACTACACACTCACACACTCATACAGAGACAGTAATACACTCACACACACGCATGCAAAGACAGTAATACACTCATACAGACACTAACACACTCACACACACACATACAGAGACAGTAATACACTCACACAAACATACAGAGACAGTAATACACTCACACTCACACAGACACTGACACACTCACACAGAGACAGTAATATACTCAGGCACAAAGGCACTAATACACACTCACAGATACACTAATGCACACACTCACACAAACAGACACAAAGACACACACTCACTGACACTGATACACTAATACACACACTCACAGAAACAGAGACACTAATACACACGCTCAAAGACACACAGGGACACTAATACACACACTCACTGACACGCAGATACACTAATACAAACTCACAGACACACACAGACACTAATACACACACACACAGACAATAATTCACACACACACAGACACATAGAGAAAGAAATATACACACTCACAGACACACACTGACACTAATACACACACACGGACACATAGAGAAAGAAATATACACACTCACAGACGCACACTGACACTAATACACACTCACACACACACACTGACACTGATAAACACACTCACCGGCACAGAAACAATAATACACATACTCACACACAGACTCTAATAAACACTCACAGACAGACTGCGACACTAATACACACACTCACACACAGATACACTAATACACACAATCCCTGACTCACACAGACATTAATACATACACACACAGACACTGAGAGACACGAATACACACACACAAAAACTAATAGACACACACAGCCGCACACAAAGACTCTAATACACACATTCACACACACACAAATACACACACTCTCAGACACACAGATATAACATAGAACATAGAACATTACTGTGCAGTACAGGCCCTTCAGCCCTCGATGTTGCGCCGACCTGTAGATAGACTAATACACACACGCACTGACACCCAGATACACTAATACATACTCACAGGCACACACACATGCACAGTATTACACACAAACACTAATGCACACACACACACAGACAGTAATACACACACTCAGACACACACAGGGACACAAATACACACTCACACAGAGACAGTAATACACACACACACACACACACACAGTCACACACGCAAACACAAATACACACACTCACAGACACACAGATAGACCCTAATACACACACTCACTCACACACACAAAGACACCAATGGAAACAATCTCACACACAGATGCACTAATACACATCCACTCACAGACCTAAACAGAGACTCTAATACACACACACACTCACACACAGACACTAATACACGCACACAGATACACTAATGCACACACTCACAGACAAACACACAGACAGCAATACGCACACTCACACACAGAAACACTAATGCACACACTCACACAAAACAGACACACACAGGGACACTAATTCACACTCACAGACACAGAGACACAAATACACACACACTCACACAGAGACAATAATACACACACTCACAGACACAAACACAGACATTAATACACACACAGACACTAATACAGACACACAAAGACACAGACAGAGGCACGAATACACAAACTCATAAACACACACAGCCACACACAGATACACTAATGCACACACACAGACATACACAGACACTAATACACACAGTCAACGACACACAGAGACACTAATTCACACACTCACTGACAAGCAGATACACTGATACATACTCAGACACACACACACAAAGACACACACAGACAGACACTCACAGACACACACATGCACACTAATACACACACTCCCACACACAAGCACTAATGCACACACTCACAGGCACACATAGACACTAATCCACACGCACACACAGACGCTATTACACACACTCACTGACACATAGAGACAGTAATATACACACTCAGAGACACAGACACAATAATACACATACTCACCCACAGGCACTAATACACACTCACAGATACACTAATACACACACTCACAGACACACACAGACACAAATACACACACACACAGGCGCACTAATACATACACTCACAGTCACACACAGACACTAATACACACACTCACAGACACCCAGAGACACTAATTCACACACTCACTGACACACAGAGACACTAATGTACACACTTACAGACCCAGAGACACAAAACTCACACACACAGACATACACAGATACATTGATAGATAAATTGAAACACACAGGGACACTAATACACACAATCACACACACACACTAATGCACACACACAGGCATATAGAGACACTAATACACTATCTGACTGACACATAGAGACACTGATATACACACTTACATACACAGAGACACTAAAACACACATACAGACACACAGATACAATGATATACACATAGGGACAGTAATAAACACAATCACAGACTCACACAGACACTAGCACACACACAGAAACACTAATACACACACTCACAGACACACACAGAGACACTAATATATACACTCACAGACTCACACAGACAGTAGCACACGCACTCACAGACAAACAGAGGCACCAATACACACACTCACAGACACACTAATACATACACTCACAGACACACACAGACAGTAGCACACACACTCACAGACACACAGAAACACTAATACACACACTCACAAACACACAGAGGCACTAATACACACACTCACAGACACACAAATACACACACTTACATACGCACAGAGACACTAACACACTCTCAGACACAGAGACACTAATACACACACTCACAGACACACATAGAGACACTAATACACACACACACACTTATTCACATTCTCACAGACACACAGAGACATACATCCACGCACCCACAGGCACATGGAGACTCTAATGCACACACTCTCACACACACACACAGACACTGTCATGTGCGAGTACCTGTAAGAAATGGATGTTTATAAATGGGTGTGTATATAAATATCTATAGTGAAGTACCTTACAGAAATGGGTGTTTATTACTGCAGTGATGTCAGAGATTGGGTGGAGATGGGCTGTCTGTCCGCTTTTTACTTTCATTTTGGCTGTTTGCTCCAGGGTATGTTTTAGATTTGTTTTCAGTGTTGGAGCTGAAGCCAGACAGAGCAGGTGTACTGTTGATCTCTCTGCCATGAGAAACTATCTCTTGATCATTTGGTGAATTCAGAATTATAAATGTTCTCAGTAGTGAATGTAAACCTAACGTCCCTCTGGTAAAATGTGTCTGAAGTCTTCTGGGTGTCAAAAGGACAGCTTTCGGATTACTTAGTGTTGTATTCTATGGGGGTTGAATTTGAATTAATGGTTCCTAAGTTGTTCACTGTATGTTTTAAAAAGGTTAACTTGAGTTTATAGAATAAACATTGTTTTGCTTCGAAAAATACGTTTCCATTTCTGCTGTACCACACTGTAGAGTGGGCCGTGGGCTCCCCATAACACAATCTATTAAAATTTGTGGGTCAGGGGAACTCCAAGATACACTTTGGGGTTCTCTAAACCCTGGCCCATAACACAAATACACACACTCACAGACACACAGAGACACTAATACACACACTCACAGACACACAGAGACACTAATACACACACTCACAGACACACAGAGACACTAATACACACACTCGCAGATACACCGAGACACTAATACACACACTCACAGACACACAGAGACACTATACACACACTCACATACACACAGAGACACTAATACACACTCACAGACACACAGAGACACTAATACACACACTCACAGATACACAGAGACACTAATACACACACTCACAGACACACAGAGACACTATACACACACTCACAGACACACAGAGACACTATACACACACTCACAGACACACAGAGACACTAATACACACTCACAGACACACAGAGACACTAATACACACACTCACAGATACACCGAGACACTAATACACACACTCGCAGACACACAGAGACACTATACACACACTCACATACACACAGAGACACTAATACACACACTCACAGATACACCGACACACTAATACACACTCACAGACACACAGAGACACTAATACACACACTCACAGATACACACAGAGACACTAATACACACACTCACAGACACACAGAGACACTAATACACACACTCACAAACACACAGAGACACTAATACACACACTCACAGACACACAGAGACACTATACACACACTCACAGGCACACAGAGACACTAATACACACACTCACAGACACACAGAGACACTAATACACACACTCGCAGACACACAATTACACACACTCACATACACACAAAGACACACACTCAGTCACACAGAGACACTAATACACACACGCAAACACACAGAGACGCTGACACACACACTCACAGTCACGCAGAGACACAAATATTCACAGACTCTCCCAGACACTAAGACAGACACTCACTGACACACAGAGACACTAATATACCCAGTTTCAGATACACAGAGACACTAATCAACTCACTCACACAACTCAGACACTAATGCACACACTCACATACACTAATACATACACACAGACACACATGCACTAATGCACAAACTCAAAGATACACACAGAGACACTAATACACACACACAGAGAAACTAATACAACCACTCACACACAGACACTAATACACACACACACTGACATGCAGCTAAACTAATACACACACTCACACAAGCACAGACACTAATACATACACACAGACACACACAGACACACACATATACTAATGCACAAACTCAAATACACACACAGAACACTAATACACACACACAGACACACAGAGTCACGCATACACCACTCACACACAGACACTAATACACTCACTCACTGGCACGCAGATGCACAAAAACACACACTCGCACAACACACAGAGACACTAATACACACGCACACACACGCACATATAGTAATACACACACTCAAAGACACAGACAGACACTAACACACAAACTTACAAACACACACAGCCACACACATACACTAATGCACAAACCCAAAGACACACACAGAGACACAGATACACACACACACAGACACTAAAACACACACACACAGACACACTAATACACTCACTCACCGACACATAGATACACTAATACACACTTACAGACACACATACAGTCACTAATACACACACTCACACACATAGACACTAATACACAGATTGGAAATTAGCAAACGTGACACCACTGTTTAAAAAAGGAGGTAGGCAGAAAGCGGGTAATTATAGGCCAGTGAGCTTAACTTCGGTAGGAGGGAAGATGCTGGAATCTATCATCAAGGAAGAAATAGCGAGGCATCTGGATGGAAATTGTCCCATTGGGCAGATGCAGCATGGGT
Source organism: Scyliorhinus torazame (assembly GCF_047496885.1). Taxonomy (NCBI): domain Eukaryota; kingdom Metazoa; phylum Chordata; class Chondrichthyes; order Carcharhiniformes; family Scyliorhinidae; genus Scyliorhinus; species Scyliorhinus torazame. The sequence goes on along the minus strand of NW_027307910.1, from coordinate 382,574 downwards.
TCATAATGGGCAGGTCGTGCCTAACTAATTTAGTGGAATTTTTGAGGACATGACCAGTGCGGTAGATAAAGGGGAGCCAATGGATGTGGTATATCTGGATTTCCAGAATACCATTGACAAGGTGCCACACAAAAGGTTACTTCATAAGATAAAGATGCATGGCATTAAGGGGAAAGTAGTAGCATGGATAGAGGATTGGTTACTTGATGGAAAGCAAAGAGTGGGGATTAATGGGTGTTTCTCTGGTTGGCAATCAGTAGCTAGTGGTGTCCCTCAGGGATCAGTGTTGGGCCCACAATTGTTCACAATTTACATAGATGATTTGGAGTTGGGGACAAAGGGCAATGTGTCCAAGTTTGCAGACGACACTAAGATGAGTGGTAAAGCAAAAAGTGCAGAGGATACTGGAAGTCTGCAGAGGGATTTGGATAGGCTAAGTGAATGGGCTAGGGTCTGGCAGATGGAATACAATGTTGACAAATGTGAGATTATCCATTTTGATAGGAATAACAGCAAAAGGGATTATTATTTAAATGATAAAATATTAAAACATGCTGCTGTGCAGAGAGACCTGGGTGTGCTAGTGCATGAGTTGCAAATAGTTTGTTTACAGGTGCAACAGGTGATTAAGAAGGCAAATGGAATTTTGTCCTTCATTGCTAGAGGGATGGAGTTTAAGACTAGGGAGGTTATGCTGCAATTGTATAAGGTGTTAGTGAGGCCACACCTGGAGTATTGTGTTCAGTTTTGGTCTCCTTACTTGAGAAAGGCCGTACTGGCACTGGAGGGTGTGCAGAGGAGATTTACTAGGTTCATCCCAGAGCTGAAGGGGTTGGATTACGAGGAGAGGTTGAGGAGACTGGGACTGTACTTGTTGGAATTTAGAAGGATGAGGGTTGATCTTATAGAAACATATAAAATTATGAAGGGAATAGATAGGATAGATGCGGGCAGGTTGTTTCCACTGGCGGGTGAAAGCAGAACTAGGGGGCACAGCCTTAAAATAAGGGGAAGTTGATTTAGACTGAGTTTAGGAGGAACTTCTTCATCCAAAGGGTTGTGAATCTATGGAATTTCTTGCCCAGTGAAGCAGTAGAGGCTCCTTCATTAAATGTTTTTAAGATAAAGATAGATAGCCTTTTGAAGAATAAAGGGATTAAGGGTTATGGTGTTCGGGCCGGAAAGTGGAGCTGAGTCCACAAAAGATCAGCCATGATCTCATTGAATGGTGGAGCAGGCTCGAAGGGACCAGATGGCCTACTCCTGCTCCTAGTTCTTATGTTCTCACAGACACACGCTGGCACTAATACACACTCACAGGCTCAAAGAAACACTAATACACACTCGCAGACACACAGAGACACTAATACACACTCACAGAAACACATACAGACACTAATACACACACACAGACACTAATACACCCACTCACAGACACAAACTGGCACTAATACACACAGACATTAACACACACACACCAGATACTAATACACACTCTAACGATGCACAGAGACAGTAATATACACACTCACAGACACAGGTAGACTCGAATGCATACACTCACACACAGCGACACTAATACACACAGTCACACACACATGCACTAATACACGCACTAACACACACACACACACATAAACTAATACACACACTCACTGATACACAGAGACAACAATATACACACTCACAGACACAGGGAGATTGTAATGCACACAAACAGACACACAGAGACACTAATACACACACTCACAGACACAAGCAGACACTAATACACACACCACACAGACACTAATACACAGACACTAATACACAGACTCACAGACACACGCAGACACTAATACACACACTAACACACAGAGACACTAATACACATTCACAGACACACAGATACACTAATACACCAACTCACACACAGAGAGACACTAGTACACAGCTCACAGACTGACAGAGACACTAATACACAAACACACACACATTAATAGAGACACTAACACACATAGCCACTAATGCACTCACACAAACAGACACTAATGCACACATTCTCACACACACTCAGACACACACAGACACTAATACACACTCACACACACAGAGACACTAAGACACACACTCACTGACACATAGATGCACTAATACACACTCACAGACACACATACAGACACTAATACACACACTCACAGACAACAATACACGCACTCACAGACAGACAGACACTGGCACCAATACACACATACACACTCACACACACAGACACTAATACACACACTCACAAACTCACACTGGCACTAATACACACACACACAGACACTAACGCACAGACACAGATAGTAATACACACACAGTGATACACAGAGACAATAATATACACACTCACAGACACAGGGAGACTCTAATGCATACACTCACACACACACACAGCGACACTAATACACACACTCACACACAGAGACACTAAGACACATTCACAGACACACAGATACACTAATACAGACACTCACACACAGAGAGACACTAGTACACAGTTCACGGACCGACAGAGACATTAATACGCAAACACACACACACTAATAGAGACACTCACACACATAGACACTAATACACTCTCACACACAGTCTAATGCACACATTCTCACACACACACCGACACTCACAGATACACTAATATACACAGAAATACAGACACACACAGACTCTAATACACACACTCAAACGTCCCTCCACACACACACCACCCTCCACACACACTACCCCCTCGACAGACACTACCCCCCCCACACACACTAACCCCCTCAACCACAGACATACTAACCCCCCACAGACAATCACCCACCCCCACACACACTAACCCTCCCACACACACACTAACCCCCCACACACACACTAACCCCCCCACACACACACACTAACCCCCCACACACACACACTAACCCCCACCACACACACACTAACCCCTCCCTCACACACACTAACCCCCCCCACACACACACTAACCCCCACCACACACACACTAACCCCCCCCACACACACTAACCCTCCCTCACACACACTAACCGCCCTCACACACACACTAGCTACCCCACCCACACAAACACACATACTAAACCCCCACACACACATTAATCCCCACCCCTCACACACACTAGCCCCTTCACACACACTAAACCCCCCACACACTAAACCCCCCAAATAAACACACACACAAACACCCCCACACACACTATCCCCCCACACACAATAACCACCCCAACACACACTAACACCCCCACACACACTATCCCCCACACACACAATAACCACCCCAACACACACTAACCGCCCCACACACACTAACACCCCCACACACACTAACACCCCCACACACACTAACCACACCCAACACACACTAACCCCCACCACACACACTAACACACCCAACACACAATAACCACCCCAACACACACTAACCCCACCACACACACACTAACCCCCCACACACACTAACACACCCAACACACACGAACCACACCCAACACACAATAACCACCCCAACACACACTAACCCCCACCACACACTAAACCCCCCACACACACTAACACCCCCAACACACAGTAACCCCCCACACACACTCACTAACCCCCACCACACACTAAACCCCCCACACACACTAACACCCCCAACACACAGTAACCCCCCACACACACTCACTAACCCCCACCACACACACACTAACCCCACCACACACACTAACCCCCACCACACACACACTAGCCCCCCACACACACACTATAAACTCCTCCCCCCACACACACTAACTCACCGCCCATACACACTAACCCCCTCCACACACACTATCCGTCCCACACACACACACACACACACACACACTAACCCCCCCACACACAAACACCCCCTCACACACTAACATCCCCACTACACACACACTAACCTCAGCAACAAATACACCCAATGAAAAAGCTGTTTCAGTGACATCTGTGCTGTATATAGTTAACCATTTACTGCTCAATAATCCCTGAGAGCAGGGAACAGGCAGTGTGGTCCGTGAGCCCCCAATTAAAAAGCTGTTTCAGAGACGTCTTTGCTGTATATGGTTAACCATTTACTGCTCAATAATCCCTGGGAGCAGGGGGCAGGCAGGGTGGCCTCGGGAGCCCCCAATTAAAAAGCTGTTTCAGAGACCTGTGTGCTGTATATAGCTAACCATTTACTGCACAATGATCCCTGGGAGCAGGGATCAGGCAGTGTGTCCGGGAGACCCCAATTAAAATGCTGTGTCAGAGACCTCTGTGCTGTATATAGTTAACCATTTACTGCTTAATAATCCCTGGGAGCAGGGGACAGGCAGTGTAGCCTCGGGAGCCGCTAATTAAAAAGCTGTTTCAGAGACCTCTGTGCTGTATATAGTTAACGATTTACTGCTCAATAATCCCTGGGAGCAGGGTAGAGGCAGTGTGGCCTCGGGAGCCCCCAATTAAAAAGCTGTTTCAGGGACCTGTGTGCTGTATATAGCTAACCATTTACTGCTCAATAATCCCTGGGAGCAGGGGTCAGGCAGTGTGGTCCGGGAGACCCCAATTAAAATGCTGTGTCAGAGACCTCTGTGCAGTATATAGTTAACCATTTACTGCTCAATAATCCCTGGGAGCAGGGGACAGGCAGTGTGGCCTCGGGAGCCGCCAATTAAAAAGCTGTTTCAGAGACCTCTGTGCTGTATATAGTTAACCATTTACTGCTCAATAATCCCTGGGTGCAGGGGACAGGCAATGTGGCCTCGGGAGCCGCCAATGAAAAAGCTGTTTCAGAGACCTCTGTGCTGTATATAGTTAACCATTTACTGCTCAATAATCCCTGGGAGCAGGGTAGAGGCAGTGTGGCCTCGGGAGCCCACAATTAAAAGGCTGTTTCAGAGACCTCTGTGCTGTACGTATTTAACCATTTACTGCTCAATAATCCCTGGGAGCAGGGGTCACGCAGTGTGGCCTCGAGAACCCCAATTAAAAAGCTGATTCAGAGACCTCTGTGCTGTATATGGTTAACCATTTAATTATCAATAATCCCTGGGAGCAGGGAACAGGCAGTGTGGCCTCAGGAGCCCTCAGTTAAAAAGGTGTTTCAGATACTCTGTGCTGCATATAGTTAACCATTTACTGCTCAATAATCCCTGGGAGCAGGGGACAGGCAGTGTGGCCTCGGGAGGCGTCAATTAAAAAGCTGTTTCAGAGACCTCTGTGCTGTATATAGTTAACCATTTATTGCTCAATAATCCCTGGGAGCAGGGTAGAGGCAGTGTGGCCTCGGGAGCCCCCAATTCAAAGGCTGTTTCAGAGACCTCTGTGCTGTATGTATTTAACCATTTACTGCACAATAATCCCTGGGAGCAGGTACAGGCTGTGTGGCCTCGAGAGCACCCAATTAAAAAGCTGTTTCAGAGACCTCTGTGCTGTATACAGTTAACCATTTACTGCTCAATAATCCCTGGGAGCAGGGAACAGGCAGTGTGGTCCGTGAGCCCCCAATTAAAAAGCTGTTTCAGAGACGCCTTTACTGTATATGGTTAACCATTTACTGCTCAATAATCCCTGGGAGCAGGGGGCAGGCAGGGTGGCCTTGGGAGCCCCCAATTAAACAGCTGTTTCAGAGACCTGTGTGCTGTATATAGCTAACCATTTACTGCTCAATAATCCCTGGGAGCAGGGGTCAGGCAGTGTGGTCCGGGATACCCCAATTAAAATGCTGCGTCAGAGACCTCTGTGCTGTATATAGTTAACCATTTACTGCTCAATAATCCCTGGGAGCAGGGGACAGGCAGTGTGGCCTCGGGAGCCGCCAATTAAAAAGCTGTTTCAGAGACCTCTGTGATGTATATAGTTAACCATTTACTGCTCAATAATCCCTGGGAGCAGGGTAGAGGCAGTGTGGCCTCGGGAGCCCCCAATTAAAAAGCTGTTTCAGAGACCTGTGTGCTGTATATAGCTAACCATTTACTGCTCAATAATCCCTGGGAGCAGGGGGCAGGCAGTGTGGTCCGGGAGACCCCAATTAAAATGCTGTGTCAGAGACCTCTGTGCTGTATATAGTTAACCATTTACTGCTCAATAATCCCTGGGAGCAGGGGACAGGCAGTGTGGTCCGGGAGCCCCCAATTAAAAAGCTGTTTCAGAGACCTCTGTGCTGTATATAGTTAACTATTTACTGCTCAATAATCCGTGGGAGCAGGGTAGAGGCAGTGTGGCCTCGGGAGCCCCCAATTAAAAGGCTGTTTCAGAGACCTCTGTGCTGTTCGTATTTAACCATTTACTGCTCAATAATCCCTGGGAGCAGGGGTCACGCAGTGTGGCCTCGAGAAACCCAATTAAAAAGCTGATTCAGAGAACTCTGTGCTGTATATGGTTAACCATTTAATTATCAATAATCCCTGGGAGCAGGGAACAGGCAGTGTCGTCCGTGAGCCACAATTAAAAAGCTGTTTCAGAGACCTGTGTGCTGTATATAGCTAACCATTTACTGCTCAATAATCCCTGGGAGCAGGGGTCAGGCAGTGTGGTCCGGGAGCACCCAATTAAAAAGCTGTTTCAGAGACCTCTGTGCTGTATACATTTAACCATTTACTGCTCAATAATCCCTGGGAGCAGGGGACAGGCATTGTGGTCAGGGGCCCACCAGTTAAAATGCTGTGTCAGAGACCACTGCACCTATATATAGTTAACCATTTACTGCTCAATAATCCTTGGTAGCAGGGGACAGGCAGTCTGGCTCTGGTAACCCCCAATTAAAAAGCTGAATCAGTGACCTCTGTGCTGTATATAGTTAACCATTTACTGCTCAACAATCCCTGGGAGCAGGGTAGAGGCAGTGTGGCCTCGGGAGCCCCCAATTAAAAAGCTGTTTCAGAGACCTGTGTGCTGTATATAGCTAACCATTTACTGCTCAATAATCCCTGGGAGCAGGGGGCAGGCAGTGTGGTCCGGGAGACCCCAATTAAAATGCTGTGTCAGAGACCTCTGTGCTGTATATATTAACCATTTACTGCTCAATAATCCCTGGGAGCAGGGGACAGGCAGTGTGGTCCGGGAGCACCCAATAAAAAAGCTGTTTCAGAGACCGCTGTGCTGTATATAGTTAACCATTTACTGCTCAATAATCCCTGGGAGCAGGGGACAGGCAGTGTGGCCTCGGGAGCCGCCAATTAAAAAGCTGTTTCAGAGACCTCTGTGCTGTATATAGTTAACTATTTACTGCTCAATAATCCGTGGGAGCAGGGTAGAGGCAGTGTGGCCTCGGGAGCCCCCATTTAAAAGGCTGTTTCAGAGACCTCTGCGCTGTTCGTATTTAACCATTTACTGCTCAATAATCCCTGGGAGCAGGGGTCACGTAGTGTGGCCTCGAGAAACCCAATTAAAAAGCTGATTCAGAGACCTCTGTGCTGTATATGGTTAACCATTTAATTATCAATAATCCCTGGGAGCAGGGAACAGGCAGTGTCGTCCGTGAGCCACAATTAAAAAGCTGTTTCAGAGACGTCTTTGCTGTATATGGTGAACGATTTACTGCTCAATAATCCCTGGGAGCAGGGGTCAGGCAGTGTGGCCTCGGCAGCTCCCAATTAAAAAGCTGTTTCAGAGACCTCTGTGCTGTATATATTTAACCATTTACTGCTCAATAATCCCTGGGAGCAGGGGACAGGCATTGTGGTCAGGGGCCCACCAGTTAAAATGCTGTGTCAGAGACCACTGCACCCATATATAGTTAACCATTTACTGCTAAATAATCCTTGGTAGCCGGGGACAGGCAGTGTGGCTCTGGTAGCCCCCAATTAAAAAGCTGAATCAGTGACCTCTGTGCTGTATATAGTTAACCATTTACTTCCCAATAATCCCTGGCAGCAGGGAAAAGGCAGTGTGGCCTCAGGAGCCCCCAAATAAATGGCTGTTTCAGAGACCTCTGTGCTTTACGTATTTAACCATTTACTGCTCAATAATCCCTGGGAGCAGGGGTCAGGAAGTGTGCCCTCGGGAGCCCCAGTTAAAAATGTGTTTCAGATAATCTGTGCTGTATATAGTTAACCATTTACTGCTCAATAATCCCAGCGAGTAGGGGGTCAGGCAGTGTGGTCCGGGAAACCCCAATTAAAATGCTGTGGCAGAGACCTCTGTGCTGTATATAGTTAACCATTTACTGCTCAGTAATCCCTGGGAGCAGGGGACAGGCAGTGTGGCCTCGGGAGCCCCCAATTAAAAAGCTATTTCAGAGACATCTGTGCTGTATTTAGTTAACCATTTACTTTTCAATAATCCCAGGGACCAGGGGCCAGGCAGTGTGGTCCGGGAGACCCCAATTAAAAAGCTGTTTCACAGACCTCTGTGCTGTATATAGTTAACCATTTACTGCTCAATAATCACTGGGAGCAGGGGACATGCAGTGTGGCCTCGGGAGCCGCCAATTCAAAAGCTGTTTCAGGGACCTCTGTGCTGTATATAGTTAACCATTTACTGCTCAATAATCCCTGGGCGCAGGATAGAGGCAGTGTGGCCTCGGGAGCCCCCAATTCAAAGGCTGTTTCAGAGACCTCTGTGCTGTACGTATTTAACCATTTACTGCTCAATAATCCCTGGGAGCAGGGGTCACGCAGTGCGGCCTCGAGAATCCCAATTAAAAAGCTGATTCAGAGACCTCTGTGCCTGTATAGAGTTAACCATTTACTGCTCAATAATCCCTGGGAGCAGGGGACAGGCAGTGTGGTCCGGGAGCCCCCAATAAAAAAGCTGTTTCAGAGACCGCTGTGCTGTATATAGTTAACCATTTACTGCTCAATAATCCCTGGGAGCAGGGGACAGGCAGTGTGGCCTCGGGAGCCGCCAATTAAAAAGCTGTTTCAGAGACCTCTGTGCTGTATATAGTTAACTATTTACTGCTCAATAATCCGTGGGAGCAGGGTAGAGGCAGTGTGGCCTCGGGAGCCCCCATTTAAAAGGCTGTTTCAGAGACCTCTGCGCTGTTCGTATTTAACCATTTACTGCTCAATAATCCCTGGGAGCAGGGGTCACGTAGTGTGGCCTCGAGAAACCCAATTAAAAAGCTGATTCAGAGACCTCTGTGCTGTATATGGTTCACCATTTAATTATCAATAATCCCTGGGAGCAGGGAACAGGCAGTGTCGTCCGTGAGCCACAATTAAAAAGCTGTTTCAGAGACGTCTTTGCTGTATATGGTTAACGATTTACTGCTCAATAATCCCTGGGAGCAGGGGTCAGGCAGTGTGGCCTCGGGAGCTCCCAATTAAAAAGCTGTTTCAGAGACCTCTGTGCTGTATATATTTAACCATTTACTGCTCAATAATCCCTGGGAGCAGGGGACAGGCATTGTGGTCAGGGGCCCACCAGTTAAAATGCTGTGTCAGAGACCACTGCACCCATATATAGTTAACCATTTACTGCTAAATAATCCTTGGTAGCCGGGGACAGGCAGTGTGGCTCTGGTAGCCCCCAATTAAAAAGCTGAATCAGTGACCTCTGTGCTGTATATAGTTAACCATTTACTTCCCAATAATCCCTGGCAGCAGGGAAAAGGCAGTGTGGCCTCAGGAGCCCCCAAATAAATGGCTGTTTCAGAGACCTCTGTGCTTTACGTATTTAACCATTTACTGCTCAATAATCCCTGGGAGCAGGGGTCAGGAAGTGTGGCCTCGGGAGCCCCAGTTAAAAATGTGTTTCAGATAATCTGTGCTGTATATAGTTAACCATTTACTGCTCAATAATCCCAGCGAGTAGGGGGTCAGGCAGTGTGGTCCGGGAAACCCCAATTAAAATGCTGTGGCAGAGACCTCTGTGCTGTATATAGTTAACCATTTACTGCTCAGTAATCCCTGGGAGCAGGGGACAGGCAGTGTGGCCTCGGGAGCCCCCAATTAAAAAGCTATTTCAGAGACATCTGTGCTGTATTTAGTTAACCATTTACTTTTCAATAATCCCAGGGACCAGGGGCCAGGCAGTGTGGTCCGGGAGACCCCAATTAAAAAGCTGTTTCACAGACCTCTGTGCTGTATATAGTTAACCATTTACTGCTCAATAATCACTGGGAGCAGGGGACATGCAGTGTGGCCTCGGGAGCCGCCAATTCAAAAGCTGTTTCAGGGACCTCTGTGCTGTATATAGTTAACCATTTACTGCTCAATAATCCCTGGGCGCAGGATAGAGGCAGTGTGGCCTCGGGAGCCCCCAATTCAAAGGCTGTTTCAGAGACCTCTGTGCTGTACGTATTTAACCATTTACTGCTCAATAATCCCTGGGAGCAGGGGTCACGCAGTGCGGCCTCGAGAATCCCAATTAAAAAGCTGATTCAGAGACCTCTGTGCCTGTATAGAGTTAACCATTTACTGCTCAATAATCCCTGGGAGCAGGGGACAGGCAGTGTGGCCACGGGTGCCCCAATTAAAAGGCTGTTTCAGAGACTTCTGTGCTGCATAGAGTTAACCATTTACTGCTTAATAATCCCTGTGAGCAGGGGACAGGCAGTGTGGCCACGGGTGCCCCAATTAAAAAGCTGTTTCAGAGACCTCTGTGCCTGTACAGAGTTAACTATTTACTGCTCAATAATCCCTGGGAGCAGGGGACAGGCAGTGTGGCCACGGGGGCCCCAATTAAAAGGCTGTTTCAGAGACTTCTGTGCTGTATATAGTTAACCATTTACTGCTCAATAATCCCTGGGAGCAGGGGACAGGCAGTGTGGCCTCGGGAGCCCCCAATTAAAAGGCTGTTTCAGAGACCTCTGTGCTGTGTACAGTTAACCATTTACTGCTCAATAATCCCTGGGAGCAGGGAACAGGCAGTGTGGTCCGTGAGCCGCCAATTAAAAAGCTGTTTCAGAGACGTCTTTGCTGTATATGGTTAACCATTTACTGCTCAATAATCCCTGGGAGCGGGGGGCAGGCAGGGTGGCCTCGGGAGTCCCCAATTAAAAAGCTGTTTCAGAGACCTATGTGCTGTATATAGCTAACCATTTACTGCTCAATAATCCCTGGGAGCAGGGGTCAGGCAGTGTGGTCCGGGAGACCCCAATTAAAATGCTGTGGCAGAGACCTCTGTGCTGTATATAGTTAACCATTTACTGCTCAATAATCCCTGGGAGCAGGGGACAGGCAGTGTGGCCTCGGGAGCCGCCAATTAAAAAGCTGTTTCAGAGACCTCTGTGCTGTATATAGTTAACCATTTACTGCTCAATATTCCCTGGGAGCAAGGGACAGGCAGTGTGGCCTCGGGAGCCGCCAATTAAAAAGCTGTTTCAGAGACCTCTGTGCTGTATATAGTTAACCATTTACTGCTCAAAAATCCCTGGGAGCAGGGTAGAGGCAGTGTGGCCTCGGGAGCCCCAATTAAAAGGCTGTTTCAGAGACCTCTGTGCTGTATGTATTTAACCATTTACTGCTCAATAATCCCTGGGAGCAGGTACAGGCAGTGTGGCCTAGAGAGCACCCAATTAAAAAGCTGTTTCAGAGACCTCTGTGCTGTATACAGTTAACCATTTACTGCTCAATAATCCCTGGGAGCAGGGAACAGGCAGTGTGGTCCGTGAGCCCTCCAATTAAAAAGCTGTTTCAGAGACCTGTGTGCTGTATATAGCTAACCATTTACTGCTCAATAATCCCTGGGACCAGGGGCCAGGCAGTGTGGTCCGGGAGACCCCAATTAAAAAGCTGTTTCACAGACCTCTGTGCTGTATATAGTTAACCATTTACTGCTCAATAATCCCTGGGAGCAGGGGACATGCAGTGTGGCCTCGGGAGCCGCCAATTAAAAAGCTGCTTCAGAGACCTCTGTGCTGTATATAGTTAACCATTTACTGCTCAATAATCCCTGGGAGCAGGATAGAGGCAGTGTGGCCTCGGGAGCCTCCAATTAAAAGGCTGTTTCAGAGACCTTTGTGCTGTACGTATTTAACCATTTACTGCTCAATAATCCCTGGGACCAGGGGTCACGCAGTGCGGCCGCGAGAACCCCAATTAAAAAGCTGATTCAGAGACCTCTGTGCCTGAATAGAGTTAACCATTTACTGCTCAATAATCCCTGGGAGCAGGGGACAATCAGTGTGGCCACGGGTGCCCCAATTAAAAAGCTGTTTCAGAGACCTCTGTGCCTGTATAGAGTTAACTATTTACTGCTCAATAATCCCTGGGAGCAGGGGACAGGCAGTGTGGCCACGGGTGCCCCAATTAAAAGGCTGTTTCAGAGACTTCTGTGCTGTATATAGTTAACCATTGACTGCTCAATAATCCCTGGGAGCAGGGGACAGGCAGTGTGGCCTCGGGAGCCCCCAATTAAAAGGCTGTTTCAGAGACCTCTGTGCCTGTATATAGTTAACCATTTACTGCTCAATTATCCCTGAGAGCAAGGGTCAGGCAGTGTGGCCTCGGGAGCCCCCAATTAATAAGCTGTTTCAGTGACCTCTGCGCCTGTATATAGTTAACCATTTACTGCTCAATAATCCCTGGGAGCAGGGGACATGCAGTATGGCCTCGGGGGCCCCCAGTTAAAATGCTGTTTCAGAGACCTCTGTGCTGTACGTACTTAACCATTTACTTCCCAATAATCCCTGGGAGCAGGGTACAGGCAGTGTGGCCTCGGGAGCCCCAAATTAAAAAGCTGTGTCAGAGACCTCTATGCTGTATATAGTTAACCATTTACTTCTCAATAATCCCTGGGAACAGGGGACAGGCAGTGTGGCCTCGGGAGCCCCCAATTAAAAAGCTGTTTCAGATACTCTGTGCTGTATATACTTAACCATTTACTGTCAATAATCCCTCGTAGCAGGGGACAGGCAGTGTGGTCCGGGAGCCCCCAATTAAAAAGCTGTTTCAGAGACCCCTGTGCTGTAAATAGTTAACCATTTGCTGCTCAATAATCCCTGGGAGCAGGGGACAGGCAGTGTGGTCCGGGAGCCCCCAATTAAAATGCTGTGTCAGAGAACACTGCGCCTGTATATAGTTAACCATTTACTGCTCAATAATCCCTTGGAGAAGGGGACAGGCAGTGTGGCCTCGCAGAACCCAATGAAAAAGCTGATTGGGAGACCTCTGTGCTGTATACAGTTAATCATTTACTGCTCAATAATCCCTGGGAGCAGGGGTCAGGCTGTTTGGCCTTCGGAGCCCCCAATTACAAAGCTGTTTCAGAGAGCTCTATGCTGTATATAGTTAACCGTGTCCTTACCAATAATTCCTGGGAGCAGGGGACAGGTAGTTTGGCCTCGGGTGCCCACAATTAAAAAGCTGTTTCAGAGTCCTCTATGCTGTATATAGTTAACCATTTACTTCTCAATAATCCCTGGGAGCAGGGGACAGGCAGTGTGGCCTCGGGAGCTCCCAATTAAAAAGCTGTTTCAGAGTCCTCTATGCTGTATATAGTTAACCGTGTACCTCCCAATAATCCCTGGGAGCAGGGGACAGGCAGTGTGGTCACGGGAGCCCCAATTAAAAGGCTGTTTCAGAGTCCTCTATGCTGTATATAGTTAACCATTTACTTCTCAATAACCACTGGCAGCGGGGGACAGCCAGTGAGGCCTTGGGAGCCCCCAATTAAAAAGCTGTTTCAGAGACCACTGTGCTGTATATACTTAACCATTTACTTCTCAATAATCCCTGGGAGCAGGGGACAGGCAGTGTGGTCCGGGAGCCGCCAATTAAAAAGCTGTTTCAGAGTCCTCTGTGCTGTATATAGATTACCATTTACTTCTCAAAAACCCTGGGAGCACGGGACAGGCAGTGTGGCCTCGGGAGCCGACAATTAAAAAGCTGTTTCAGAGACCTCTGTGCCTGTATAGAGTTAACCATTTACTGCTCAATAATCCCTGGGAGCAGGGGACAGGCAGTGTGGTCCGGGAGCCCCAATTAAAAGGCTGTTTCAGAGACTTCTGTGCTGTATATAGTTAACCATTTACTGCTCAATAATCCCTGGGAGCAGGGGACAGGCAGTGTGGTCTCGGCAGCCCCCAATTAAAAGGCTGTTTCAGAGACCTCTGTGCTGTAGATAGTTAACGATTTACTACTCAATAATCCCTGGGAGCAGGGGACAGGCAGTGTGGCCTCGGGAGCCGCCAATTAAAAAGCTGTTTCATTGTCCTCTGTGCCTGTATATAGTTAACCATTTACTGCTCAATAATCCCTGAGAGCAAGGGTCAGGCAGTGTGGCCTCGGGAGCCCCCAATTAAAAAGCTGTTTCAGTGACCTCTGCGCCTGTATATAGTTAACCATTTACTGCTCAATAATCCCTGGGAGCAAGGGACAGGCAGTGTGGTCCGGGAGCACCCATTAAAAAAGCTGTTTCAGAGACTTCTGCGCCTGTATATAGTTAACCATTTACTGCTCAATAATCCCTGAGAGCAGGGGTCAGGCAGTGTAGCCTCGGGTGCCCCCAATAAAAAAGCTGTTTCAGAGACTTCTGCGCCTGTATATAGTTAACCTTTTACTGCTCAATTATCCCTGAGAGCAAGGGTCAGGCAGTGTGGCCTCGGGAGCCCCCAATTAATAAGTTGTTTCAGTGACCTCTGCGCCTGTATATCGTTAACCATTTACTGCTCAATAATCCCTGGGAGCAGGGGACATGCAGTATGGCCTCGGGAGCCCCCAGTTAAAATGCTGTTTCAGAGACCTCTGTGCTGTACGTACTTAACCATTTACTTCCCAATAATCCCTGGGAGCAGGGTACAGGCAGTGTGGCCTCGGGAGCCCCAAATTAAAAAGCTGTGTCAGAGACCTCTATGCTGTATATAGTTAACCATTTACTTCTCAATAATCCCTGGGAACAGGGGACAGGCAGTGTGGCCTCGGGAGCCCCCAATTAAAAAGCTGTTTCAGATACTCTGTGCTGTATATACTTAACCATTTACTGTCAATAATCCCTCGTAGCAGGGGACAGGCAGTGTGGTCCGGGAGCCCCCAATTAAAAAGCTGTTTCAGAGACCCCTGTGCTGTAAATAGTTAACCATTTGCTGCTCAATAATCCCTGGGAGCAGGGGACAGGCAGTGTGGTCCGGGAGCCCCCAATTAAAATGCTGTGTCAGAGAACACTGCGCCTGTATATAGTTAACCATTTACTGCTCAATAATCCCTTGGAGAAGGGGACAGGCAGTGTGGCCTCGCAGAACCCAATGAAAAAGCTGATTGGGAGACCTCTGTGCTGTATACAGTTAATCATTTACTGCTCAATAATCCCTGGGAGCAGGGGTCAGGCTGTTTGGCCTTCGGAGCCCCCAATTACAAAGCTGTTTCAGAGAGCTCTATGCTGTATATAGTTAACCGTGTCCTTACCAATAATTCCTGGGAGCAGGGGACAGGTAGTTTGGCCTCGGGTGCCCACAATTAAAAAGCTGTTTCAGAGTCCTCTATGCTGTATATAGTTAACCATTTACTTCTCAATAATCCCTGGGAGCAGGGGACAGGCAGTGTGGCCTCGGGAGCTCCCAATTAAAAAGCTGTTTCAGAGTCCTCTATGCTGTATATAGTTAACCGTGTACCTCCCAATAATCCCTGGGAGCAGGGGACAGGCAGTGTGGTCACGGGAGCCCCAATTAAAAGGCTGTTTCAGAGTCCTCTATGCTGTATATAGTTAACCATTTACTTCTCAATAACCACTGGCAGCGGGGGACAGCCAGTGAGGCCTTGGGAGCCCCCAATTAAAAAGCTGTTTCAGAGACCACTGTGCTGTATATACTTAACCATTTACTTCTCAATAATCCCTGGGAGCAGGGGACAGGCAGTGTGGTCCGGGAGCCGCCAATTAAAAAGCTGTTTCAGAGTCCTCTGTGCTGTATATAGATTACCATTTACTTCTCAAAAACCCTGGGAGCACGGGACAGGCAGTGTGGCCTCGGGAGCCGACAATTAAAAAGCTGTTTCAGAGACCTCTGTGCCTGTATAGAGTTAACCATTTACTGCTCAATAATCCCTGGGAGCAGGGGACAGGCAGTGTGGTCCGGGAGCCCCAATTAAAAGGCTGTTTCAGAGACTTCTGTGCTGTATATAGTTAACCATTTACTGCTCAATAATCCCTGGGAGCAGGGGACAGGCAGTGTGGTCTCGGCAGCCCCCAATTAAAAGGCTGTTTCAGAGACCTCTGTGCTGTAGATAGTTAACGATTTACTACTCAATAATCCCTGGGAGCAGGGGACAGGCAGTGTGGCCTCGGGAGCCGCCAATTAAAAAGCTGTTTCATTGTCCTCTGTGCCTGTATATAGTTAACCATTTACTGCTCAATAATCCCTGAGAGCAAGGGTCAGGCAGTGTGGCCTCGGGAGCCCCCAATTAAAAAGCTGTTTCAGTGACCTCTGCGCCTGTATATAGTTAACCATTTACTGCTCAATAATCCCTGGGAGCAAGGGACAGGCAGTGTGGTCCGGGAGCACCCATTAAAAAAGCTGTTTCAGAGACTTCTGCGCCTGTATATAGTTAACCATTTACTGCTCAATAATCCCTGAGAGCAGGGGTCAGGCAGTGTAGCCTCGGGTGCCCCCAATAAAAAAGCTGTTTCAGAGACTTCTGCGCCTGTATATAGTTAACCTTTTACTGCTCAATAATCCCTGAGAGCAGGAAACAGGCAGTGTGGCCTCGGGAGCCCCCAATTAAAAAGATGTTTCAGAGGCCTCTGTGCTGTATATAGTTAACCATTTACTGCTCAATAATCCCTGGGAGCAGGGGTCAGGCAGTGTGGCCTCGGGAGCCCCCAGTTAAAAAGCTGTTTCAGAGACCTCTGTGCTGTACGTAGCTAATCATTTACTGCTCAATAATCCCTGGGAGCAGGTGACAGACAGTGTGGCTTCGGGAGCCCCCAATTAAAAAAGCTGTTTCAGAGGCCTTGTGCTGTATATAGTTAACCAATTACTGCTCAATAATCCCTGGGAGCAGGGGTAGGCTGTTTGGCCTTGGGCGTCCCCAATTAAAAAGCTGTTTCAGAGACCTTTGTGCCTGTATATAGTTAACCAATTACTGCTCAATAATCCCTGGAAGCAGGGGACAGGCAGTGTGGTCCGGGAGCCCCTAATTAAAAAGCTGTTTCAGAGACCTCTATGCTGTATATAGTTAACCGTGTACTTCCCAATTACCCCTGGGAGCAGGGGACAGGTAGTTTGGCCTCGGGAGCCCCCATTTAAAAAGGTGTTTCAGAGACATCTATCCTGTATATAGTTAACCGTGTACTTCCCAATTACCCCTGGGAGCAGGGGACAGGCAGTGTGGCCTCGGGAGCTCCCAATTAAAAAGCTGTTTCAGAGACCTCTGTGCCTGTATATAGTTAACCATTTACTTCTCAATAACCCCTGGCAGCGGGCGACAGCCAGTGAGGCCTTGGGAGCCCTCAATTAAAAAGCTGATTCAGAGACCTCTGTGCTGTATATAATTAACCATTAACTTCTCAATAATCCCTGGGAGCAGGGGACAGGCAGTGTGGTCCTGGAGCCCCCAATTAAAAAGCTGTTTCAGTGATCTCTGTGCCTGTATATAGTTAACCATTTACTGCTCAATAATCCCTCGGAGCAGGGGACAGGCAGTGTGGTCCTGGAGCCCCCAATTAAAAAGCTGTTTCAGAGTCCTCTGTGCTGTATATTGTTCACCATTTACTGCTCAGCAATCCCTGGGAACAGGGGTCAGGCAGTGTGGCCTCGGGAGCCCCCAATTAAAAAGCTGTTTCAGAGACCTCTGTGCCTGTATAGAGTTAACCATTTACTGCTCAATAATCCCTGGGAGCAGGGGACAGGCAGTGTGGTCACGGGAGCCCCAATTAAAAGGCTGTTTCAGAGACTTCTGTGCTGTATATAGTTAACCATTTACTGCTCAATAATCCCTGGGAGCAGGGGACAGGCAGTGTGGCCTCGGGAGCCCCCAATTAAAAGGCTGTTTCAGAGACCTCTGTGCTGTATATAGTTAACCATTTACTGCTCAATAATCCCTGGGAGCAGGGTAGAGGCAGTGTGGCCTCGGGAGCCCCAATTAAAAGGCTGTTTCAGAGACCTCTGTGCTGTATAAAGTTAACCATTTACTGCTCAATAATCCCTGGGAGCAGGGAAGAGGCAGTGTGGCCTCGGGAGCCCCCAGTTAAAAAGGTGTTTCAGATATACTGTGCTGTATATAGTTAACCATTTACTGCTCAATATTCCCTGGGAGCAGGGGACAGGCAGTGTGGCCTCGGGAGCCGCCAATTAAAAAGCTGTTTCAGAGACCTCTGTGCTGTATATAGTTAACCATTTACTGCTCAAAAATCCCTGGGAGCAGGGTAGAGGCAGTGTGGCCTCGGGAGCCCCAATTAAAAGGCTGTTTCAGAGACCTCTGTGCTGTATGTATTTAACCATTTAATGCTCAATAATCCCTGGGAGCAGGTACAGGCAGTGTGGCCTAGAGAGCACCCAATTAAAAAGCTGTTTCAGAGACCTCGGTGCTGTATACAGTTAACCATTTACTGCTCAATAATCCATGGGAGCAGGGAACAGGCAGTGTGGTCCGTGAGCCCCCAATTAAAAAGCTGTTTCAGAGACCTGTGTGCTGTATATAGCTAACCATTTACTGCTCAATAATCCCTGGGACCAGGGGCCAGGCAGTGTGGTCCGGGAGACCCCAATTAAAAAGCTGTTTCACAGACCTCTGTGCTGTATATAGTTAACCATTTACTGCTCAATAATCCCTGGGAGCAGGGGACAAGCAGTGTGGCCTCGGGAGCCGCCAATTAAAAAGCTGCTTCAGAGACCTCTGTGCTGTATATAGTTAACCATTTACTGCTCAATAATCCCTGGGAGCAGGATAGAGGCAGGGTGGCCTCGGGAGCCCCCAATTAAAAGGCTGTTTCAGAGACCTTTGTGCTGTACGTATTTAACCATTTACTGCTCAATAATCCCTGGGACCAGGGGTCACGCAGTGCGGCCTCGAGAACCCCAATTAAAAAGCTGATTCAGAGACCTCTGTGCCTGTATAGAGTTAACCATTTACTGCTCAATAATCCCTGGGAGCAGGGGACAGGCAGTGTGGCCACGGGTGCCCCAATTAAAAAGCTGTTTCAGAGACCTCTGTGCCTGTATAGAGTTAACTATTTACTGCTCAATAATCCCTGGGAGCAGGGGACAGGCAGTGTGGCCACGGGTGCCCCAATTAAAAGGCTGTTTCAGAGACTTCTGTGCTGTACATAGTTAACCATTGACTGCTCAATAATCCCTGGGAGCAGGGGACAGGCAGTGTGGCCTCGGGAGCCCCCACTTAAAAGGCTGTTTCAGAGACCTCTTGTGCTGTATATAGTTAACCATTTACTGCTCAGTAATCTCTGGGAGCAGGGGACAGGCAGTGTGGCCTCGGGAGGCCCCAATTAAAAAGCTGTTTCAGAGACCTCTGTGCCTGTATATAGTTAACCATTTACTGCTCAATTATCCCTGAGAGCAAGGGTCAGGCAGTGAGGCCTCGGGAGCCCCCAATTAAAAAGCTGTTTCAGTGACCTCTGCGCCTGTATATAGTTAACCATTTACTGCTCAATAATCCCTGGGAGCAGGGGACAGGCAGTGTGGTCCGGGAGCACCCATTTAAAAAGCTGTTTCAGAGACTTCTGCGCCTGAATAGTTAACCATTTACTGCTCAATAATCATTCGGAGCAGGGGACAGGCAGTGTAGCCTCGGGTGCCCCCAATTAAAAAGCTGTTTCCGAGATCTCTGTGCTGTATATAGTTAACCATTTACTGCTCAATAATCCCTGGGAGCAGGGGACATGCAGTATGGCCTCGGGAGCCCCCAGTTAAAAAGCTGTTTCAGAGACCTCTGTGCTGTACGTACTTAACCATTTACTTCCCAATAATCCCTGGGAGCAGGGGACAGGCAGTGTGGTCCGGCAGCCCCCAATTAAAATGCTGTGTCAGAGAACACTGCGCCTGTATATGGTTAACCATTTACTGCTCAATAATCCCTTGGAGCAGGGGACAGGCAGTGTGGCCTCGCAGAACCCAATGAAAAAGCTGATTGGGAGACCTCTGTGCTGTATACAGTTAACCATTTACTGCTCAATAATCCCTGGGAGCAGGGGTCAGGCTGTTTGGCCTTCGGAGGCCCCAATTAAAAAGCTGTTTCAGAGAGCTCTATGCTGTATATAGTTAACCGTGTCCTTACCAATAATTCCTGGGAGCAGGGGACAGGTAGTTTGGCCTCGGGTGCCCACAATTAAAAAGCTGTTTCAGAGTCCTCTATGCTGTATATAGTTAACCGTTTACTTCCCAATAATCCCTGGGAGCAGGGGACAGGCAGTGTGGCCTCGGGAGCTCCCAATTAAAAAGCTGTTTCAGAGTCCTCTATGCTGTATATAGTTAACCGTGTACTTCCCAATAATCCCTGGGAGCAGGGGACAGGTGGTTTGGCCTCGGGTGCCCCCAATTAAAAAGCTGTTTCAGAGACCTGTGTGCCTGTATATAGTTAACCATTTACTTCTCAATAACCCCTGGCAGCGGGGGACAGCCAGTGAGGCCTTGGGAGCCCCCAATTAAAAAGCTGTTTCAGAGACCTCTGTGCTGTATATACTTAACCATTTACTTCCCAATAATCCCTGGGAGCAGGGTACAGGCAGTGTGGCCTCGGGAGCCCCCAATTAAAAAGGTGTGTCAGTTACCTCTGTGCTGTATATAGTTAACCATTTAATTCTCAATAATCCCTGGGAACAGGGGACAGGCAGTATGGCCTCGGGAGCCCCCAATTAAAAAGCTGTTTCAGATACTCTGTGCTGTATATACTTAACCATTTACTGTCAATAATCCCTCGTAGCAGGGGACAGGCAGTGTGGTCCGGGAGCCCCCAATTAAAAAGCTGTTTCAGAGACCCCTGTGCTGTATATAGTTAACCATTTACTGCTCAATAATCCCTGGGAGCAGGGGACAGGCAGTGTGGTCCGGGAGCCCCCAATTAAAATGCTGTGTCAGAGAACACTGCGCCTGTATATAGTTAACCATTTACTGCTCAATAATCCCTTGGAGCAGGGGACAGGCAGTGTGGCCTCGCAGAACCCAATGAAAAAGCTGATTGGGAGACCTCTGTGCTGTACACAGTTAACCATTTACTGCTCAATAATCCCTGGGAGCAGGGGTCAGGCTGTTTGGCCTTCGGAGCCCCCAATTAAAAAGCTGTTTCAGAGAGCTCTATGCTGTATATAGTTAACCGTGTCCTTACCAATAATTCCTGGGAGCAGGGGACAGGTTGTTTGGCCTCGGGTGCCCACAATTAAAAAGCTGTTTCAGAGTCCTCTATGCTGTATATAGTTAACCATTTACTTCTCAATAATCCCTGGGAGCAGGGGACAGGCAGTGTGGCCTCGGGAGCTCCCAATTAAAAAGCTGTTTCAGAGTCCTCTATGCTGTATATAGTTAACCGTGTACCTCCCAATAATCCCTGGGAGCAGGGGACAGGCAGTGTGGCCTCGCGAGCCCCCAATTAAAAAGCTGTTTCAGAGACCTCTGTGCCTGTATATAGTTAACCATTTACTTCTCAATAACCCCTGGCAGCGGGGGACAGCCAGTGAGTCCTTGGGAGCCCCCAATTAAAAAGCTGTTTCAGAGACCTCTGTGCTGTATATACTTAACCATTTACTTCTCAATAATCCTTGGGAGCAGGGGACAGGCAGTGTGGTCCGGGAGCCCCCAATTAAAAAGCTGTTTCAGTGATCTCTGCGCCTGTATATAGTTAACCATTTACTGCTCAATAATCCCTCGGAGCAGGGGACAGGCAGTGTGGTCCGGGAGCCGCCAATTAAAAAGCTGCTTCAGAGTCCTCTGTGCTGTATATAGTTTACCATTTACTTCGACGAGGTGTTGGGTGTCTTAAAAAATATTAAGGTAGATAAGTCCCCAGGGCCGGATGGGATCTACCCCAGAATACTGAAGGAGGCTGGAGAGGAAATTGCTGAGGCCTTGACAGAAATCTTTGGATCCTCGCTGTCTTCAGGGGATGTCCCGGAGGACTGGAGAATAGCCAATGTTGTTCCTCTGTTTAAGAAGGGTGGCAGGGATAATCCCGGGAACTACAGGCCGGTGAGCCTTACTTCAGTGGTAGGGAAATTACTGGAGAGAATTCTTCGAGACAGGATCTACTCCCATTTGGAAGCAAATGGACGTATTAGTGAGAGGCAGCACGGTTTTGTGAAGGGGAGGTCGTGTCTCACTAACTTGATAGAGTTTTTCGAGGAGGTCACTAAGATGATTGATGCAGGTAGGGCAGTAGATGTTGTCTATATGGACTTCAGTAAGGCCTTTGACAAGGTCCCTCATGGTAGACTAGTACAAAAGGTGAAGTCACACGGGATCAGGGGTGAACTGGCAAGGTGGATACAGAACTGGCTAGGCCATAGAAGGCAGAGGGTAGCAATGGAGGGATGCTTTTCTAATTGGAGGGCTGTGACCAGTGGTGTTCCACAGGGATCAGTGCTGGGACCTTTGCTCTTTGTAGTATATATAAATGATTTGGAGGAAAATGTAACTGGTCTGATTAGTAAGTTTGCAGACGACACAAAGGTTGGTGGAATTGCGGATAGCGATGAGGACGGTCTGAGGATACAGCAGGATTTAGATTGTCTGGAGACTTGGGCGGAGAGATGGCAGATGGAGTTTAACCTGGACAAATGTGAGGTAATGCATTTTGGAAGGGCTAATGCAGGTAGGGAATATACAGTGAATGGTAGAACCCTCAAGAGTATTGAAAGTCAAAGAGATCTAGGAGTACAGGTCCACAGATCACTGAAAGGGGCTACACAGGTGGAGAAGGTAGTCAAGAAGGCATACGGCATGCTTGCCTTCATTGGCCGGGGCATTGAGTATAAGAATTGGCAAGTCATGTTGCAGCTGTATAGAACCTTAGTTAGGCCACACTTGGAGTATAGTGTTCAATTCTGGTCGCCACACTACCAGAAGGATGTGGAGGCTTTAGAGAGGGTGCAGAAGAGATTTACCAGAATGTTGCCTGGTATGGAGGGCATAAGCTATGAGGAGCGATTGAATAAACTCGGTTTGTTCTCACTGGAACGAAGGAGGTTGAGGGGCGACCTGATAGAGGTATACAAAATTATGAGGGGCATAGACAGAGTGGATAGTCAGAGGCTTTTCCCCAGGGTAGAGGGGTCAATTACTAGGGGGCATAGGTTTAAGGTGAGAGGGGCAAAGTTTAGAGTAGATGTACGAGGCAAGTTTTTTACGCAGAGGGTAGTGGGTGCCTGGAACTCACTACCGGAGGAGGTAGTGGAGGCAGGGACGATAGGGACATTTAAGGGGCATCTTGACAAATATATGAATAGGATGGGAATAGAAGGATACGGACCCAGGAAGTGTAGAAGATTGTAGTTTAGTCGGGCAGTATGGTCGGCACGGGCTTGGAGGGCCGAAGGGCCTGTTCCTGTGCTGTACATTTCTTTGTTCTTTGTTCTTTGTTGTTCTCAAAAACCCTGGGAGCACGGGACAGGCAGTGTGCCCTCGGGGGCCCCCAATTAAAAAGCTGTTTCAGAGACCTCTGTGCCTGTATAGAGTTAACCATTTACTGCTCAATAATCCCTGGGAGCAGGGGACAGGCAGTGTGGTCCGGGAGCCCCAATTAAAAGGCTGTTTCAGAGACTTCTGTGCTGTATATAGTTAACCATTTACTGCTCAATAATCCCTGGGAGCAGGGGACAGGCAGTGTGGCCTCGGGAGCCCCCAATTAAAAGGCTGTTTCAGAGACCTCTGTGCTGTAGATAGTTAACCATTTACTACTCAATAATCCCTGGGAGCAGGGGACAGGCAGTGTGGACTCGGGAGCCGCCAATTAAAAAGCTGTTTCATTGTCCTCTGTGCCTGTATATAGTTAACAATTTACTGCTCAATAATCCCTGAGAGCAAGGGTCAGGCAGTGTGGCCCCGGGAGCCCCCAATTAAAAAGCTGTTTTAGTGACCTCTGCGCCTGTATATAGTTAACCATTTACTGCTCAATAATCCCTGGGAGCAAGGGACAGGCAGTGTGGTCCGGGAGCACCCATTTAAAAAGCTGTTTCAGAGACTTCTGCGCCTGTATATAGTTAACCATTTACTGCTCAATAATCCCTGAGAGCAGGGGTCAGGCAGTGTAGCCTCGGGTGCCCCCAATAAAAAAGCTGTTTCAGAGACCTATGTGCTGTATATAGTTAACCATTTACTGCTCAATAATCCCTGTGAGCAGTGGACAGGCAGTGTGGCTTCGGGAGCCCCCAGTTAAAAAGGTGTTTCAGAGAACTTTGTGCTGTATATAGTTAACCATTTACTGCTCAATAATCCCTGGGAGCAGGAAACAGGCAGTGTGGCCTCGGGAGCCCCCAATTAAAAAGATGTTTCAGAGGCCTCTGTGCTGTATATAGTTAACCATTTACTGCTCAATAATCCCTGGGAGCAGGGGTTAGGCAGTGTGGCCTCGGGAGCCCCCAGTTAAAAAGCTGTTTCAGAGACCTCTGTGCTGTACGTAGTTAATCATTTACTGCTCAATAATCCCTGGGAGCAGGTGACAGACAGTGTGGCTTCGAGAGCCCCCAATTAAAAAAGCTGTTTCAGAGGCCTTGTGCTGTATATAGTTAACCAATTACTGCTCAATAATCCCTGGGAGCAGGGGTAGGCTGTTTGGCCTTGGGAGTCCCCAATTAAAAAGCTGTTTCAGAGACCTTTGTGCCTGTATATAGTTAACCAATTACTGCTCAATAATCCCTGGAAGCAGGGGACAGGCAGTGTGGTCCGGGAGGCCCTAATTAAAAAGCTGTTTCAGAGACATCTATGCTGTATATAGTTAAACGTGTACTTCCCAATAATCCCTGGGAGCAGGGGACAGGCAGTGTGGCCTCGGGAGCTCCCAATTAAAAAGCTGTTTCAGAGACCTCTGTGCCTGTATATTGTTAACCATTTACTTCTCAATAACCCCTGGCAGCGGGCGACAGCCAGTGAGGCCTTGGGAGCCCTCAATTAAAAAGCTGATTCAGAGACCTCTGTGCTGTATATATTTAACCATTAACTTCTCAATAATCCCTGGGAGCAGGGGACAGGCAGTGTGGTCCTGGAGCCCCCAATTAAAAAGCTGTTTCAGTGATCTCTGTGCCTGTATATAGTTAACCATTTACTGCTCAATAATCCCTCGGAGCAGGGGACAGGCAGTGTGGTCCGGGAGCCACCAATTAAAAAGCTGTTTCAGAGTCCTCTGTGCTGTATATTGTTCACCATTTACTGCTCAGCAATCCCTGGGAACAGGGGTCAGGCAGTGTGGCCTCGGGAGCCCCCAATTAAAAAGCTGTTTCAGAGACCTCTGTGCCTGTATAGAGTTAACCATTTACTGCTCAATAATCCCTGGGAGCAGGGGACAGGCAGTGTGGTCACGGGAGCCCCAATTAAAAGGCTGTTTCAGAGACTTCTGTGCTGTATATAGTTAACCATTTACTGCTCAATAATCCCTGGGAGCAGGGGACAGGCAGTGTGGCCTCGGGAGCCCCCAATTAAAAGGCTGTTTCAGAGACCTCTGTGCTGTATATAGTTAACCATTTACTGCTCAATAATCCCTGGGTGCAGGGGACAGGCAGTGTGGCCTCGGGAGTCCCCAATTAAAAAGCTGTTTCATTGTCCTCTGTGCCTGTATATAGTTAACCATTTGCTGCTCAATAATCCCTGGGAGCAGGGTACAGGAAGTGTGGCCTCAGGCGCCCCCAATTAAAAAGCTGTTTCAGTGACCTCTGCGCCTGTATATAGTTAACCATTTACTGCTCAATAATCCTTCGGAGCAGGGGACAGGCAGTGTAGCCTAGGGTGCCCCCAATTAAAAAGCTGTTTCAGAGACTTCTGTGCTGTACAGAGTTATCCATTTACTTCTCAATAATCCCTAGGAGCAGGGGACAGGCAGTGTGGCCTCGGAAGCCCCCAATTAAAAAGCTGTTTCGGAGGCCTCTGTGCTGTATACAGTTAACCATTTACTGCTCAATAATCCCTGGGAGCAGGGGACAGGCAGTGTGGTCCGGGAGCCCCCAATTAAAATGCTGTGTCAGAGAACACTGCGCCTGTATATAGTTAACCATTTACTGCTCAATTATCCCTTGGAGCAGGGGACAGGCAGTGTGGCCTCGCAGCACCCAATGAAAAAGCTGTTTGGGAGACCTCTGTGCTGTATACAGTTAACCATTTACTTCCCAATAATCCCTGGCAGCAGGGAAAAGGCAGTGTGGCCTCAGGAGCCCCCAATTAAATGGCTGTTTCAGAGACCTCTGTGCTGTACGTATTTAGCCATTTACTGCTCAATAATCCCTGGGAGCAGGGGACAGGCAGTGTGGCCTCGGGAGCCCCCCGTTAAAAAGGTGTTTCAGACACTCTGTGCTGTATATAGTTAACCATTTACTGCTCAATAATCCCTGGGAGTAGGGGACAGGCAGTGTGGACTCCGGAGCCCCCAATTAAAAAGCTGTTTCAGTGACCTCTGTGCCTGTATATAGTTAACCATTTACTGCTCAATAATCCCTGGGAGCAGGGGACAGGCAGTTTGGCCTCGGGGGCCCCCAATTATAAAGCTGTTTCAGAGACCTCTGCGCTTGTATATAGTTAACCATTTACTGCTCAATAATCCCTGGGAGCAGGGGACAGGCAGTGTGACTCCGGGAGCCCCCAATTAAAAAGCTGTTTCAGAGGCCTCTGTGCCTCTATATAGTTAATCATTTACTGCTCAATTATCTGTGGGAGCAGGGGACAGGCAGTGTGGCCTCGGGAGCCCCCAATTAAAAAGCTGTTTCAGAGACCTCTGTGCTGTATATAGTTAACCATTTACTGCTCAATATTCCCTGGGAGCAGGGAGCAGGCAGTGTGGCCTGGCAGCACCCAATGAATAAGCTGTTTCAGAGACCTCTGTGCTGTACGTATTTAACCATTTACTGCTCAATAATCCCTGGGAGCAGGGGACAGGTAGTGTGGCCTCGGGAGCCCCCAGTTAAAAAGGTGTTTCAGATACTCTGTGCTGTATATAGTTAACCATTTACTGCTCAATAATCCTTGGGAGCAGGGGACAGGCAGTGTGGCCTCGGGAGTCCCCAGTTAAAAAGGTGTTTCAGATACTCTCTGCTGTATATAGTTAACCAATTACTGCTCAATAATCCCTTGGAGCAGGGGTAGGCTGTTTGGCCTTGGGAGTCCCCAATTAAAAAGCTGTTTCAGAGACCTTTGTGCCTGTATATAGTTAACCAATTACTGCTCAATAATCCCTGGAAACAGGGGACAGGCAGTGTGGTCCGGGAGTCCCTAATTAAAAAGCTGTTTCAGAGACCTCTATGCTGTATATAGTTAACCGTGTACTTCCCAATTACCCCTGGGAGCAGGGGACAGGTAGTTTGGCCTCGGGAGCCCCCATTTAAAAAAATGTTTCAGAGACATCTATGCTGTATATAGTTAACCGTGTACTTCCCAATAATCCCTGGGAGCCGGGGACAGGCAGTGTGGCCTCGGGAGCTCCCAATTAAAAAGCTGTTTCAGAGACCTCTGTGCCTGTATATAGTTAACCATTTACTTCTCAATAACCCCTGGCAGCGGGCGACAGCCAGTGAGGCCTTGGGAGCCCTCAATTAAAAAGCTGATTCAGAGACCTCTGTGCTGTATATAATTAACCATTAACTTCTCAATAATCCCTGGGAGCAGGGGACAGGCAGTGTGGTCCTGGAGCCCCCAATTAAAAAGCTGTTTCAGTGATCTCTGTGCCTGTATATAGTTAACCATTTACTGCTCAATAATCCCTCGGAGCAGGGGACAGGCAGTGTGGTCCGGGAGCCCCCAATTAAAAAGCTGTTTCAGAGTCCTCTGTGCTGTATATTGTTCACCATTTACTGCTCAGCAATCCCTGGGAACAGGGGTCAGGCAGTGTGGCCTCGGGAGCCCCCAATTTAAAAGCTGTTTCAGACACCTCTGTGCCTGTATAGAGTTAACCATTTACTGCTCAATAATCCCTGGGAGCAGGGGACAGGCAGTGTGGTCACGGGAGCCCCAATTAAAAGGCTGTTTCAGAGACTTCTGTGCTGTATATAGTTAACCATTTACTTCTCAATAATCTCTGGGAGCAGGGGACAGGCAGTGTGGCCTCTGGAGCCCCCAATTAAAAGGCTGTTTCAGTGATCTCTGTGCCTGTATATAGTTAACCATTTACTGCTCAATAATCCCTCGGAGCAGGGGACAGGCAGTGTGGTCCGGGAGCCCCCAATTAAAAAGCTGTTTCAGAGTCCTCTGTGCTGTATATTGTTCACCATTTACTGCTCAGCAATCCCTGGGAACAGGGGTCAGGCAGTGTGGCCTCGGGAGCCCCCAATTTAAAAGCTGTTTCAGACACCTCTGTGCCTGTATAGAGTTAACCATTTACTGCTCAATAATCCCTGGGAGCAGGGGACAGGCAGTGTGGTCACGGGAGCCCCAATTAAAAGGCTGTTTCAGAGACTTCTGTGCTGTATATAGTTAACCATTTACTGCTCAATAATCCCTGGGAGCAGGGGACAGGCAGTGTGGCCTCGGGAGCCCGCAATTAAAAGGCTGTTTCAGAGACCTCTGTGCTGTATATAGTTAACCATTTACTGCTCAATAATCCCTGGGAGCAGTGGACAGGCAGTGTGGCCTCGGGAGTCCCCAATTAAAAAGCTGTTTCATTGTCCTCTGTGCCTGTATATAGTTAACCATTTACTGCTCAATAATCCCTGGGAGCAGGGTACAGGAAGTGTGGCCTCAGGCGCCCCCAATTAAAAAGCTGTTTCAGAGACCTCTGTGCTGCATATCGTTAACCATTTACTGCTCAATAATCCCTGGGAGCAGGGGACAGGCAGTTGGCCTCGGGAGGCCCCAATTAAAAATCTGTTTCAGTGACCTCTGCGCCTGTATATAGTTAACCATTTACTGCTCAATAATCCTTCGGAGCAGGGGACAGGCAGTGTAGCCTAGGGTGCCCCCAATTAAAAAGCTGTTTCAGAGACCTCTGTGCTGTACAGAGTTATCCATTTACTTCTCAATAATCCCTGGGAGCAGGGGTCAGGCAGTGTGGCCTCGGGAGCCCCCAATTTAAAAGCTGTTTCAGACACCTCTGTGCCTGTATAGAGTTAACCATTTACTGCTCAATAATCCCTGGGAGCAGGGGACAGGCAGTGTGGTCACGGGAGCCCCAATTAAAAGGCTGTTTCAGAGACTTCTGTGCTGTATATAGTTAACCATTTACTGCTCAATAATCTCTGGGAGCAGGGGACAGGCAGTGTGGCCTCGGGAGCCCCCAATTAAAAGGCTGTTTCAGTGATCTCTGTGCCTGTATATAGTTAACCATTTACTGCTCAATAATCCCTCGGAGCAGGGGACAGGCAGTGTGGTCCGGGAGCCCCCAATTAAAAAGCTGTTTCAGAGTCCTCTGTGCTGTATATTGTTCACCATTTACTGCTCAGCAATCCCTGGGAACAGGGGTCAGGCAGTGTGGCCTCGGGAGCCCCCAATTTAAAAGCTGTTTCAGACACCTCTGTGCCTGTATAGAGTTAACCATTTACTGCTCAATAATCCCTGGGAGCAGGGGACAGGCAGTGTGGTCACGGGAGCCCCAATTAAAAGGCTGTTTCAGAGACTTCTGTGCTGTATATAGTTAACCATTTACTGCTCAATAATCTCTGGGAGCAGGGGACAGGCAGTGTGGCCTCTGGAGCCCCCAATTAAAAGGCTGTTTCAGTGATCTCTGTGCTGT
The DNA here is from genome assembly GCF_047496885.1 of Scyliorhinus torazame. NCBI lineage: Eukaryota > Metazoa > Chordata > Chondrichthyes > Carcharhiniformes > Scyliorhinidae > Scyliorhinus > Scyliorhinus torazame. The sequence continues at coordinate 352,881 of NW_027307910.1, read as the reverse complement.
ATATAGTTAACCATTTACTGCTCAATATTCCCTGGGAGCAGGGAGCAGGCAGTGTGGCCTGGCAGCACCCAATGAATAAGCTGTTTCAGAGACCTCTGTGCTGTACGTATTTAACCATTTACTGCTCAATAATCCCTGGGAGCAGGGGACAGGTAGTGTGGCCTCGGGAGCCCCCAGTTAAAAAGGTGTTTCAGATACTCTGTGCTGTATATAGTTAACCATTTACTGCTCAATAATCCCTGGGAGCAGGGGACAGGCAGTGTGGCCTCGGGAGTCCCCAGTTAAAAAGGTGTTTCAGATACTCTCTGCTGTATATAGTTAACCAATTACTGCTCAATAATCCCTTGGAGCAGGGGTAGGCTGTTTGGCCTTGGGAGTCCCCAATTAAAAAGCTGTTTCAGAGACCTTTGTGCCTGTATATAGTTAACCAATTACTGCTCAATAATCCCTGGAAACAGGGGACAGGCAGTGTGGTCCGGGAGTCCCTAATTAAAAAGCTGTTTCAGAGACCTCTATGCTGTATATAGTTAACCGTGTACTTCCCAATTACCCCTGGGAGCAGGGGACAGGTAGTTTGGCCTCGGGAGCCCCCATTTAAAAAAATGTTTCAGAGACATCTATGCTGTATATAGTTAACCGTGTACTTCCCAATAATCCCTGGGAGCCGGGGACAGGCAGTGTGGCCTCGGGAGCTCCCAATTAAAAAGCTGTTTCAGAGACCTCTGTGCCTGTATATAGTTAACCATTTACTTCTCAATAACCCCTGGCAGCGGGCGACAGCCAGTGAGGCCTTGGGAGCCCTCAATTAAAAAGCTGATTCAGAGACCTCTGTGCTGTATATAATTAACCATTAACTTCTCAATAATCCCTGGGAGCAGGGGACAGGCAGTGTGGTCCTGGAGCCCCCAATTAAAAAGCTGTTTCAGTGATCTCTGTGCCTGTATATAGTTAACCATTTACTGCTCAATAATCCCTCGGAGCAGGGGACAGGCAGTGTGGTCCGGGAGCCCCCAATTAAAAAGCTGTTTCAGAGTCCTCTGTGCTGTATATTGTTCACCATTTACTGCTCAGCAATCCCTGGGAACAGGGGTCAGGCAGTGTGGCCTCGGGAGCCCCCAATTTAAAAGCTGTTTCAGACACCTCTGTGCCTGTATAGAGTTAACCATTTACTGCTCAATAATCCCTGGGAGCAGGGGACAGGCAGTGTGGTCACGGGAGCCCCAATTAAAAGGCTGTTTCAGAGACTTCTGTGCTGTATATAGTTAACCATTTACTGCTCAATAATCTCTGGGAGCAGGGGACAGGCAGTGTGGCCTCTGGAGCCCCCAATTAAAAGGCTGTTTCAGTGATCTCTGTGCCTGTATATAGTTAACCATTTACTGCTCAATAATCCCTCGGAGCAGGGGACAGGCAGTGTGGTCCGGGAGCCCCCAATTAAAAAGCTGTTTCAGAGTCCTCTGTGCTGTATATTGTTCACCATTTACTGCTCAGCAATCCCTGGGAACAGGGGTCAGGCAGTGTGGCCTCGGGAGCCCCCAATTTAAAAGCTGTTTCAGACACCTCTGTGCCTGTATAGAGTTAACCATTTACTGCTCAATAATCCCTGGGAGCAGGGGACAGGCAGTGTGGTCACGGGAGCCCCAATTAAAAGGCTGTTTCAGAGACTTCTGTGCTGTATATAGTTAACCATTTACTGCTCAATAATCCCTGGGAGCAGGGGACAGGCAGTGTGGACTCGGGAGCCCGCAATTAAAAGGCTGTTTCAGAGACCTCTGTGCTGTATATAGTTAACCATTTACTGCTCAATAATCCCTGGGAGCAGTGGACAGGCAGTGTGGCCTCGGGAGTCCCCAATTAAAAAGCTGTTTCATTATCCTCTGTGCCTGTATATAGTTAACCATTTACTGCTCAATAATCCCTGGGAGCAGGGTACAGGAAGTGTGGCCTCAGGCGCCCCCAATTAAAAAGCTGTTTCAGAGACCTCTGTGCTGCATATAGTTAACCATTTACTGCTCAATAATCCCTGGGAGCAGGGGACAGGCAGTTGGCCTCGGGAGGCCCCAATTAAAAATCTGTTTCAGTGACCTCTGCGCCTGTATATAGTTAACCATTTACTGCTCAATAATCCTTCGGAGCAGGGGACAGGCAGTGTAGCCTAGGGTGCCCCCAATTAAAAAGCTGTTTCAGAGACCTCTGTGCTGTACAGAGTTATCCATTTACTTCTCAATAATCCCTGGGAGCAGGGGTCAGGCAGTGTGGCCTCGGGAGCCCCCAATTTAAAAGCTGTTTCAGACACCTCTGTGCCTGTATAGAGTTAACCATTTACTGCTCAATAATCCCTGGGAGCAGGGGACAGGCAGTGTGGTCACGGGAGCCCCAATTAAAAGGCTGTTTCAGAGACTTCTGTGCTGTATATAGTTAACCATTTACTGCTCAATAATCTCTGGGAGCAGGGGACAGGCAGTGTGGCCTCGGGAGCCCCCAATTAAAAGGCTGTTTCAGTGATCTCTGTGCCTGTATATAGTTAACCATTTACTGCTCAATAATCCCTCGGAGCAGGGGACAGGCAGTGTGGTCCGGGAGCCCCCAATTAAAAAGCTGTTTCAGAGTCCTCTGTGCTGTATATTGTTCACCATTTACTGCTCAGCAATCCCTGGGAACAGGGGTCAGGCAGTGTGGCCTCGGGAGCCCCCAATTTAAAAGCTGTTTCAGACACCTCTGTGCCTGTATAGAGTTAACCATTTACTGCTCAATAATCCCTGGGAGCAGGGGACAGGCAGTGTGGTCACGGGAGCCCCAATTAAAAGGCTGTTTCAGAGACTTCTGTGCTGTATATAGTTAACCATTTACTGCTCAATAATCCCTGGGAGCAGGGGACAGGCAGTGTGGCCTCGGGAGCCCGCAATTAAAAGGCTGTTTCAGAGACCTCTGTGCTGTATATAGTTAACCATTTACTGCTCAATAATCCCTGGGAGCAGGGGACAGGCAGTGTGGCCTCGGGAGTCCCCAATTAAAAAGCTGTTTCATTGTCCTCTGTGCCTGTATATAGTTAACCATTTACTGCTCAATAATCCCTGGGAGCAGGGTACAGGAAGTGTGGCCTCAGGCGCCCCCAATTAAAAAGCTGTTTCAGAGACCACTGTGCTGCATATAGTTAACCATTTACTGCTCAATAATCCCTGGGAGCAGGGGACAGGCAGTTGGCCTCGGGAGGCCCCAATTAAAAATCTGTTTCAGTGACCTCTGCGCCTGTATATAGTTAACCATTTACTGCTCAATAATCCTTCGGAGCAGGGGACAGGCAGTGTAGCCTCGGGTGCCCCCAATTAAAAAGCTGTTTCAGAGACCTCTGTGCTGTACGTATTTAGCCATTTACTGCTCAATAATCCCTGGGAGCAGGGGACAGGCAGTGTGGCCTCGGGAGCCCCCAGTTAAAAAGGTGTTTCAGATACTCTGTGCTGTATATAGTTAACCATTTACTGCTCAATAATCCCTGGGAGTAGGGGACAGGCAGTGTGGACTCCGGAGCCCCCAATTAAAAAGCTGTTTCAGAGACCTCTGTGCCTGTATATAGTTAACCATTTACTGCTCAATAATCCCTGGGAGCAGGGGACAGGCAGTTTGGCCTCGGGGGCCCCCAATTATAAAGCTGTTTCAGAGACCTCTGCGCTTGTATATAGTTCACCATTTACTGCTCAATAATCCCTGGGAGCAGGGGACAGGCAGTCTGGCTCCGGGAGCCCACAATTAAAAAGCTGTTTCAGAGGCCTCTGTGCCTCTATATAGTTAACCATTTACTGCTCAATTATCAGTGGGAGCAGGGGACAGGCAGTGTGGCCTCGGGAGCCCCCAATTAAAAAGCTGTTTCAGAGACCTCTGTGCTGTTTATAGTTAACCATTGACTGCTCAATATTCCCTGGGAGCAGGGAGCAGGCAGTGTGGCCTGGCAGCACCCAATGAAAAAGCTGTTTCAGAGACCTCTGTGCTGTACGTATTTAACCATTTACTGCTCAATAATCCCTGGGAGCAGGGGACAGGCAGTGTGGCCTCGGGAGCCCCCAGTTAAAAAGGTGTTTCAGATACTCTGTGCTGTATATAGTTAACCATTTACTGCTCAATAATCCCAGGGAGCAGGGGACAGGCAGTGTGGCCTCGGGAGCCCCCAGTTAAAAAGGTGTTTCAGATACTCTGTGCTGTATATAGTTAACCATTTACTGCTCAATAATACCTGCGAGCAGGGAACAGGCAGTGTGGCCTCGGGAGCCCCTAATTAAAAAGTTGTTTCAGAGACCTCTATGCTCTATATAGTTAACCGTGTACTTCCCAATAATCCCTGGGAGCAGGGGACAGGTAGTTTGGCCTCGGGAGCCCCCATTTAAAAAGGTGTTTCAGAGACCTCTATGCTGTATATAGTTAACCGTGTACTTCCCAATAATCCCTGGGAGCAGGGGACAGGCAGTGTGGCCTCGGGAGCTCCCAATTAAAAAGCTGTTTCAGAGACCTCTGTGCCTGTATATAGTTAACCATTTACTTCTCAATAACACCTGGCAGCGGGCGATAGCCAGTGACGCCTTGGGAGCCCTCAATTAAAAAGCTGATTCAGAGCCCTCTGTGCTGTATATAATTAACCATTAACTTTTCAATAATCCCTGGGAGCAGGGGACAGATAGTGTGGTCCTGGAGCCCCCAATTAAAAAGCTGTTTCAGTGATCTCTGCGCCTGTATATAGTTAACCATTTACTGCTCAATAAGCCCTCGGAGCAGGGGACAGGCAGTGTGGTCCGGGAGCCCCCAATTAAAAAGCTGTTTCAGAGTCCTCTGTGCTGTATATTGTTAACCATTTACTGCTCAGCAATCCCTGGGAACAGGGGTAAGGCAGTGTGGCCTCGGGAGCCCCCAATTAAAAAGCTGTTTCAGAGACCTCTGTGCCTGTATAGAGTTAACCATTTACTGCTCAATAATCCCTGGGAGCAGGGGACAGGCAGTGTGGTCCGGGAGCCCAAATTAAATGGCTGTTTCAGAGACTTCTGTGCTGTATATAGTTACCCATTTACTGCTCAATAATCGCTGGGAGCAGGGGACAGGCAGTGTGACCTCGGGAGCCCCCAATTAAAAGGCTGTTTCAGAGACCTCTGTGCTGTAGATAGTTAACCATTTACTGCTCAATAATCCCTGCTCACAGGGGACAGGCAATGTGGCCTCGGGAGTCCCCAATTAAAAAGCTGTTTCATTGTCCTCTGTGCCTGTATATAGTTAACCATTTACTGCTCAATAATCCCTGAGAGCAAGGGTCAGGCAGTGTGGCCTCGGGAGCCCCCAATTAAAAAGCTGTTTCAGTGACATCTGCGCCTGTATATAGTTAACCATTTACTGCTCAATAATCCCTGGGAGCAAGGGACAGGCAGTGTGGTCCGGGAGCACCCATTTAAAAAGCTGTTTCAGAGACTTCTGCGCCTGTATATAGTTAACCATTTACTGCTCAATAATCCCTGAGAGCAGGGGTCAGGCAGTGTAGCCTCGGGTGCCCCCAATTAAAAAGCTGTTTCAGAGACCTATGTGCTGTATATAGTTAACCATTTACTGCTCAATAATCCCTGTGAGCAGGGGACAGGCAGTGTGGCTTCGGGAGCCCCCAGTTAAAAAGGTGTTTCAGAGAACTTTGTGCTGTATATAGTTAACCATTTACTGCTCAATAATCCCTGGGACCAGGAAACAGGCAGTGAGGCCACGGGAGCCCCCAATTAAAAAGATGTTTCAGAGGCCTCTGTGCTGTATATAGTTAACCATTTACTGCTCAATAATCCCTGGGAGCAGGGGACAGGCAGTGTGGCCTCGGGAGCCCCCAGTTAAAAAGCTGTTTCAGAGACCTCTGTGCTGTACGTAGTTAATCATTTACTGCTCAATAATCCCTGAGAGCAGGTGACAGACAGTGTGGCTTCGGGAGCCCCCAATTAAAAAAGCTGTTTCAGAGGCCTTGTGCTGTATATAGTTAACCAATTACTGCTCAATAATCCCTGGGAGCAGGGGTAGGCTGTTTGGCCTTGGTAGTCACCAATTAAAAAGCTGTTTCAGAGACCTTTGTGCCTGTATATAGTTAACCAATTACTGCTCAATAATCCCTGGAAGCAGGGGACAGGCAGTGTGGTCCGGGAGCCCCTAATTAAAAAGCTGTTTCAGAGACCTCTATGCTGTATATAGTTAACCGTGTACTTCCCAATTACCCCTGGGAGCAGGGGACAGGTAGTTTGGCCTCGGGAGCCCCCATTTAAAAAGGTGTTTCAGAGAAATCTATGCTGTATATAGTTAACCGTGTACTTCCCAATAATAGCTGGGAGCAGGGGACAGGCAGTGTGGCCTCGGGAGCTCCCAATTAAAAAGCTGTTTGAGAGACCTCTGTGCCTGTATATAGTTAACCATTTACTTCTCAATAACCCCTGGCAGCGGGCGACAGCCAGTGAGGCCTTGGGAGCCCTCAATTAAAAAGCTGATTCAGAGACCTCTGTGCTGTATATAATTAACCATTAACTTCTCAATAATCCCTGGGAGCAGGGGACAGGCAGTGTGGTCCTGGAGCCCCCAATTAAAAAGCTGTTTCAGTGATCTCTGTGCCTGTATATAGTTAACCATTTACTGCTCAATAATCCCTCGGAGCAGGGGACAGGCAGTGTGGTCCGGGAGCCCCCAATTAAAAAGCTGTTTCAGAGTCCTCTGTGCTGTATATTGTTCACCATTTACTGCTCAGCAATCCCTGGGAACAGGGGTCAGGCAGTGTGGCCTCGGGAGCCCCCAATTAAAAAGCTGTTTCAGAGACCTCTGTGCCTGTATAGAGTTAACCATTTACTGCTCAATAATCCCTGAGAGCAGGGGACAGGCAGTGTGGTCACGGGAGCCCCAATTAAAAGGCTGTTTCAGAGACTTCTGTGCTGTATATAGTTAACCATTTACTGCTCAATAATCCCTGGGAGCAGGGGACAGGCAGTGAGGCCTCGGGATCCCCCAATTAAAAGGCTGTTTCAGAGACCTCTGTGCTGTATATAGTTAACCATTTACTGCTCAATAATCCCTGGGAGCAGGGGACAGGCAGTGTGGCCTCGGGAGTCCCCAATTAAAAAGCTGTTTCATTGTCCTCTGTGCCTGTATATAGTTAACCATTTACTGCTCAATAATCCCTGGGAGCAGGGTACAGGAAGTGTGGCCTCAGGCGCCCCCAATTAAAAAGCTGTTTCAGAGACCTCTGTGCTGCATATAGTTAACCATTTACTGCTCAATAATCCCTGGGAGCAGGGGACAGGCAGTGTGGCCTCGGGAGGCCCCAATTAAAAAGCTGTTTCAGTGACCTCTGCGCCTGTATATAGTTAACCATTTACTGCTCAATAATCCTTCGGAGCAGGGGACAGGCAGTGTAGCCTAGGGTGCCACCAATTAAAAAGCTGTTTCAGAGACCTCTGTGCTGTACAGAGTTATCCATTTACTTCTCAATAATCCCTGGGAGCAGGGGACAGGCAGTGTGGCCTCGGGAGCCCCCAATTAAAAAGCTGTTTCAGAGGCCTCTGTGCAGTATACAGTTAACCATTTACTGCTTAATAATCCCTGGGAGCAGGGGACAGGCAGTGTGGTCCGGGAGCCCCCAATTAAAATGCTGTGTCAGAGAACACTGCGCCTGTATACAGTTAACCATTTACTGCTCAATTATCCCTTGGAGCAGGGGACAGGCAGTGTGGCCTCGCAGCACCCAATGAAAAAGCTGTTTGGGAGACCTCTGTGCTGTATACAGTTAACCATTTACTTCCCAATAATCCCTGGCAGCAGGGAAAAGGTAGTGTGGCCTCAGGAGCCCCCAATTAAATGGCTGTTTCAGAGACCTCTGTGCTGTACGTATTTAGCCATTTACTGCTCAATAATCCCTGGGAGCAGGGGACAGGCAGTGTGGCCTCGGGAGCCCCCAGTTAAAAAGGTGTTTCAGATACTCTGTGCTGTATATAGTTAACCATTTACTGCTCAATAATCCCTGGGAGTAGTGGACAGGAAGTGTGGACTCCGGAGCCCAAATTAAAAAAGTTGTTTCAGATACCTCTGTGCCTGTATATAGTTAACCATTTACTGCTCAATAATCCCTGGGAGCAGGGGACAGGCAGTGTGGCCTTGGGGGCCCCCAATTATAAAGCTGTTTCAGAGACCTCTGCGCTTGTATATAGTTAACCATTTACTGCTCAATTATCAGTGGGAGCAGGGGACAGGCAGTGTGGCCTCGGGAGCCCCCAATTAAAAAGCTGTTTCAGAGACCTCTGTGCTGTTTATAGTTAACCATTTACGGCTCAATATTCCCTGGGAGCAGGGAGCAGGCAGTGTGGCCTGGCAGCACCCAATGACAAAGCTGTTTCAGAGACCTCTGTGCTGTACGTATTTAACCATTTACTGCTCAATAATCCCTGGGAGCAGGGGACAGGTAGTGTGGCCTCGGGAGCCCCCAGTTAAAAAGGTGTTTCAGATACTCTGTGCTGTATATAGTTAACCATTTACTGCTCAATAATCCCTGGGAGCAGGGGACAGGCAGTGTGGCCTCGGGAGTCCCCAGTTAAAAAGGTGTTTCAGATACTCTCTGCTGTATATAGTTAACCATTTACTTCTCAATAACCCCTGGCAGCGGGCGACAGCCAGTGAGGCCTTGGGAGCCCTCAATTAAAAAGCTGATTCAGAGACCTCTCTGCTGTATATAATTAACCATTAACTTCTCAATAATCCCTGGGAGCAGGGGACAGGCAGTGTGGTCCTGGAGCCCCCAATTAAAAAGCTGTTTCAGTGATCTCTGTGCCTGTATATAGTTAACCATTTACTGCTCAATAATCCCTGCGAGCAGGGAACAGGCAGTGTGGCCTCGGGAGCCCCCATTTAAAAAGGTGTTTCAGAGACCTCTATGCTGTATATAGTTAACCGTGTACTTCCCAATAATCCCTGGGAGCAGGGGACAGGCAGTGTGGCCTCGGGAGCTCCCAATTAAAAAGCTGTTTCAGAGACCTCTGTGCCTGTATATAGTTAACCATTTACTTCTCAATAACCCCTGGCAGCGGGCGACAGCCAGTGAGGCCTTCGGAGCCCTCAATTAAAAAGCTGATTCAGAGACCTCTGTGCTGTATATAATTAACCATTAACTTCTCAATAATCCCTGGGAGCAGGGGACAGGCAGTGTGGTCCTGGAGCCCCCAATTAAAAAGCTGTTTCAGTGATCTCTGCGCCTGTATATAGTTAACCATTTACTGCTCAATAATCCCTCGGAGCAGGGGACAGGCAGTGTGGTCCGGGAGCCCCCAATTAAAAAGCTGTTTCAGAGTCCTCAGTGCTGTATATTGTTAACCATTTACTGCTCAGCAATCCCTGGGAACAGGGGTAAGGCAGTGTGGCCTCGGGAGCCCCCAATTAAAAAGCTGTTTCAGAGACCTCTGTGCCTGTATAGAGTTAACCATTTACTGCTCAATAATCCCTGGGAGCAGGGGACAGGCAGTGTGGTCCGGGAGCCCCAATTAAAAGGCTGTTTCAGAGACTTCTGTGCTGTATATAGTTAACCATTTACTGCTCAGTGATCCCTGGGAGCAGGGGACAGGCAGTGTGGCCTCGGGAGCCCCCAATTAAAAGGCTGTTTCAGAGACCTCTGTGCTGTAGATAGTTAACCATTTACTGCTCAATAATCCCTGGGAGCAGGGGACAGGCAGTGTGGCCTCGGGAGTCCCCAATTAAAAAGCTGTTTCATTGTCCTCTGTGCCTGTATATAGTTAACCATTTACTGCTCAATAATCCCTGAGAGCAAGGGTCAGGCAGTGTGGCCTCGGGAGCCCCCAATTAAAAAGCTGTTTCAGTGACCTCTGTGCCTGTATATAGTTAACCATTTACTGCTCAATAATCCCTGGGAGCAAGGGACAGGCAGTGTGGTCCGGGAGCACCCTTTTAAAAAGCTGTTTCAGAGACTTCTGCGCCTGTATATAGTTAACCATTTACTGCTCAATAATCCCTGAGAGCAGGGGTCAGGCAGTGTAGCCTCGGGTGCCCCCAATTAAAAAGCTGTTTCAGAGACCTATGTGCTGTATATAGTTAACCATTTACTGCTCAATAATCCCTGTGAGCAGGGGACAGGCAGTGTGGCTTCGGGAGCCCCCATTTAAAAAGGTGTTTCAGAGACATCTGTGCTGTATATAGTTAACCGTGTACTTCCCAATAATCCCTGGGAGCAGGGGACAGGCAGCGTGGCCTCGGGAGCTCCCAATTAAAAAGCTGTTTCAGAGCCCTCTGTGCCTGTATATAGTTAACCATTTACTTCTCAATAACCCCTGGCAGCGGGCGACAGCCAGTGAGGCCTTGGGATCCCTCAATTAAAAAGCTGATTCTGAGACCTCTGTGCTATATATAATTAACCATTAACTTCTGAATAATCCCTGGGAGCAGGGGACAGGCAGTGTGGTCCTGGAGCCCCCACTTAAAAAGCTGTTTCAGTGATCTCTGTGCCTGTATATAGTTAACCGTGTACTTCCCAATTACCCCTGGGAGCAGGGGACAGGTAGTTTGGCCTCGGGAGCCCCCATTTAAAAAGGTGTTTCAGAGACATCTATGCTGTATATAGTTAACCGTGTACTTCCCAATAATCCCTGGGAGCAGGGGACAGGCAGTGTGGCCTCGGGAGCTCCCAATTAAAAAGCTGTTTCAGAGACCTCTGTGCCTGTATATAGTTAACCATTTACTTCTCAATAACCCCTGGCAGCGGGCGACAGCCAGTGAGGCCTTGGGAGCCCTCAATTAAAAAGCTGATTCAGAGACCTCTGTGCTGTATATAATTAACCATTAACTTCTCAGTAATCCCTGGGAGTAGGGGACAGGCAGTGTGGTCCTGGAGCCCCCAATTAAAAAGCTGTTTCAGTGATCTCTGTGCCTGTATATAGTTAACCATTTACTGCTCAATAATCCCTCGGAGCAGGGGACAGGCAGTGTGGTCCGGGAGCCCCCAATTAAAAAGCTGTTTCAGAGTCCTCTGTGCTGTATATTGTTCACCATTTACTGCTCAGCAATCCCTGGGAACAGGGGTCAGGCAGTGTGGCCTCGGGAGCCCCCAATTTAAAAGCTGTTTCAGACACCTCTGTGCCTGTATAGAGTTAACCATTTACTGCTCAATAATCCCTGGGAGCAGGGGACAGGCAGTGTGGTCACGGGAGCCCCAATTAAAAGGCTGTTTCAGAGACTTCTGTGCTGTATATAGTTAACCATTTACTGCTCAATAATCCCTGGGAGCAGGGGACAGGCAGTGTGGCCTCGGGAGCCCCCAATTAAAAGGCTGTTTCAGAGACCTCTGTGCTGTATATAGTTAACCATTTACTGCTCAATAATCCCTGGGAGCAGGGGACAGGCAGTTGGCCTCGGGAGGCCCCAATTAAAAATCTGTTTCAGTGACCTCTGCGCCTGTATATAGTTAACCATTTACCGCTCAATAATCCTTCGGAGCAGGGGACAGGCAGTGTAGCCTAGGGTGCCCCCAATTAAAAAGCTGTTTCAGAGACCTCTGTGCTGTACAGAGTTATCCATTTACTTCTCAATAATCCCTGGGAGCAGGGGACAGGCAGTGTGGCCTCGGGAGCCCCCAATTAAAAAGCTGTTTCAGAGGCCTCTGTGCTGTATACTGTTAACCATTTACTGCTCAATAATCCCTGGGAGCAGGGGACAGGCAGTGTGGTCCGGGAGCCCCCAATTAAAATGCTGTGTCAGAGAACACTGCGCCTGTATATAGTTAACCATTTACTGCTCAATTATCCCTTGGAGCAGGGGACATGCAGTGTGGCCTCGCAGCACCCAATGAAAAAGCTGTTTGGGAGACCTCTGTGCTGTATACAGTTAACCATTTACTTCCCAATAATCCCTGGCAGCAGGGAAAAGGCAGTGTGGCCTCAGGAGCCCCCAATTAAATGGCTGTTTCAGATACCTCTGTGCTGTACGTATTTAGCCATTTACTGCTCAATAATCCCTGGGAGCAGGGGACAGGCAGTGTGGCCTCGGGAGCCCCCAGTTAAAAAGGTGTTTCAGATACTCTGTGCTGTATATAGTTAACCATTTACTGCTCAATAATCCCTGGGAGTAGGGGACAGGCAGTGTGGACTCCGGAGCCCCCAATTAAAAAGCTGTTTCAGAGACCTCTGTGCCTGTATATAGTTAACCATTTACTGCTCATTAATCCCTGGGAGCAGGGGACAGGCAGTTTGGCCTCGGGGGCCCCCAATTATAAAGCTGTTTCAGAGACCTCTGCGCTTGTATATAGTTAACCATTTACTGCTCAATAATCCCTGGGAGCAGGGGACAGGCAGTGTGGCTCCGGGAGCCCACAATTAAAAAGCTGTTTCAGAGGCCTCTCTGCCTCTATATAGTTAACCATTTACTGCTCAATTATCAGTGGGAGCAGGGGACAGGCAGTGTGGCCTCGGGAGCCCCCAATTAAAAAGCTGTTTCAGAGACCTCTGTGCTGTTTATAGTTAACCATTGACTGCTCAATATTCCCTGGGAGCAGGGAGCAGGCAGTGTGGCCTGGCAGCACCCAATGAAAAAGCTGTTTCAGAGACCTCTGTGCTGTACGTATTTAACCATTTACTGCTCAATAATCCCTGGGAGCAGGGGACAGGCAGTGTGGCCTCGGGAGCCCCCAGTTAAAAAGGTGTTTCAGATACTCTGTGCTGTATATAGTTAACCATTTACTGCTCAATAATCCCAGGGAGCAGGGGACAGGCAGTGTGGCCTCGGGAGCCCCCAGTTAAAAAGGTGTTTCAGATACTCTGTGCTGTATATAGTTAACCATTTACTGCTCAATAATACCTGCGAGCAGGGAACAGGCAGTGTGGCCTCGGGAGTCCCCAGTTAAAAAGGTGTTTCAGATACTCTCTGCTGTATATAGTTAACCATTTACTGCTCAATAATCCCTGGGAGCAGGGGTAGGCTGTTTGGCCTTGGGAGTCCCCAATTAAAAAGCTGTTTCAGAGACCTCTGTGCAGTATATAGATAACCAATTACTGCTCATTAATCCCTGGAAGCAGGGGACAGGCAGTGTGGTCCGGGAGCCCCCAATTAAAAAGCTGTTTCAGAGTCCTCTGTGCTGTATATTGTTCACCATTTACTGCTCAGCAATCCCTGGGAACATGGGTCAGGCAGTGTGGCCTCGGGAGCCCCCAATTAAAAAGCTGTTTCAGATACCTCTGTGCCTGTATAGAGTTAACCATTTACTGCTCAATAATCCCTGGGAGCAGGGGACAGGCAGTGTGGTCACGGGAGCCCCAATTAAAAGGCTGTTTCAGAGACTTCTGTGCTGTATATAGTTAACCATTTACTGCTCAATAATCCCTGGGAGCAGGGGACAGGCAGTGTGGCCTCGGGAGCCCCCAATTAAAAGGCTGTTTCAGAGACCTCTGTGCTGTATATAGTTAACCATTTACTGCTCAATAATCCCTGGGAGCAGGGGACAGGCAGTGTGGCCTCGGGAGTCCCCAATTAAAAAGCTGTTTCATTGTCCTCTGTGCCTGTATATAGTTAACCATTTACTGCTCAATAAGCCCTGGGAGCAGGGTACAGGAAGTGTGGCCTCAGGCGCCCCCAATTAAAAAGCTGTTTCAGAGACCTCTGTGGTGCATATAGTTAACCATTTACTGCTCAATAATCCCTGGGAGCAGGGGACAGGCAGTGTGGCCTCGGCAGGCCCCAATTAAAAAGCTGTTTCAGTGACCTCTGCGCCTGTATATAGTTAACCATTAACTGCTCAATAATCCTTCGGAGCAGGGGACAGGCAGTGTAGCCTAGGGTGCCCCCAATTAAAAAGCTGTTTCAGAGACCTCTGTGCTGTACAGAGTTATCCATTTACTTCTCAATAATCCCTGGGAGCAGGGGACAGGCAGTGTGGCCTCGGGAGCCCCCAATTAAAAAGCTGTTTCAGAGGCCTCTGTGCTGTATTCAGTTAACCATTTACTGCTCAATGATCCCTGGGAGCAGGGGACAGGCAGTGTGGTCCGGGAGCCCCCAATTAAAATGCTGTGTCAGAGAACACTGCGCCTGTATATAGTTAACCATTTACTGCTCAATTAGCCCTTGGAGCAGGGGACAGGCAGTGTGGCCTCGCAGCACCCAATGAAAAAGCTGTTTGGGAGACCTCTGTGCTGTATACAGTTAACCATATACGTTCCAATAATCCCTGGCAGCAGGGAAAAGGCAGTGTGGCCTCAGGAGCCCCCAATTAAATGGCTGTTTCAGAGACCTCTGTGCTGTACGTATTTAGCCATTTACTGCTCAATAATCCCTGGGAGCAGGGGACAGGCAGTGTGGCCTCGGGAGCCCCCAGTTAAAAAGGTGTTTCAGATACTCTGTGCTGTATATAGTTAACCATTTACTGCTCAATAATCCCTGGGAGTAGGGGACAGGCAGCGTGGACTCCGGAGCCCCCAATTAAAAAGCTGTTTCAGAGACCTCTGTGCCTGTATATAGTTAACCATTTACTGCTCAATAATCCCTGGGAGCAGGGGACAGGCAGTTTGGCCTCGGGGGCCCCCAATTATAAAGCTGTTTCAGAGACCTCTGCGCTTGTATATAGTTAACCATTTACTGCTCAATTAAACAGTGGGAGCAGGGGACAGGCAGTGTGGCCTCGGGAGCCCCCAATTTAAAAGCTGTTTCAGAGACCTCTGTGCTGTTTATAGTTAACCATTTACTGCTCAATAATCCCTGGGAGCAGGGAGCAGGCAGTGTGGCCTGGCAGCACCCAATGAAAAAGCTGTTTCAGAGACCTCTGTGCTGTACGTATTTAACCATTTACTGCTCAATAATCCCTGGAAGCAGGGGACAGGTAGTGTGGCCTCGGGAGCCCCCAGTTAAAAAGGTGTTTCAGATACTCTGTGCTGTATATAGTTAACCATTTACTGCTCAATAATCCCTGGGAGCAGGGGACAGGCAGTGTGGCCTCGGGAGCCCCCAGTTAAAAAGGTGATTCAGATACTCTGTGCTGTATATAGTTAACCATTTACTGCTCAATAATCCCTGCGAGCAGGGAACAGGCAGTGTGGCCTCGGGAGTCCCCAGTTAAAAAGGTGTTTCAGATACTCTCTGCTGTATATAGTTAACAATTTACTGCTCAATAATCCCTGGGAGCAGGGGTAGGCTGTTTGGCCTTGGGAGTCCCCAATTAAAAAGCTGTTTCAGAGACCTTTGTGCCTGTATATAGTTAACCAATTACTGCTCAATAATCCCTGGAAGCAGGGGACAGGCAGTGTGGTCCGGGAGCCCCTAATTAAAAAGTTGTTTCAGAGACCTCTATGCTGTATATAGTTAACCGTGTACTTCCCAATAATCCCTGGGAGCAGGGGACAGGTAGTTTGGCCTCGGGAGCCCCCATTTAAAAAGGTGTTTCAGAGACCTCTATGCTGTATATAGTTAACCGTGTACTTCCCAATAATCCCTGGGAGCAGGGGACAGGCAGTGTGGCCTCGGGAGCTCCCAATTAAAAAGCTGTTTCAGAGACCTTCTTGCCTGTATATAGTTAACCATTTACTTCTCAATAACCCCTGGCAGCGGGCGACAGCCAGTGAGGCCTTGGGAGCCCTCAATTAAAAAGCTGATTCAGAGACCTCTGTGCTGTATATAATTAACCATTAACTTCTCAATAATCCCTGGGAGCAGGGGAAAGGCAGTGTGGTCCTGGAGCCGCCAATTAAAAAGCTGTTTCAGTGATCTCTGCGCATGTATATAGTTAACCATTTACTGCTCAATAATGCCTCGGAGCAGGGGACAGGCAGTGTGGTCCGGGAGCCCCCAATTAAAAAGCTGTTTCAGAGTCCTCAGTGCTGTATATTGTTAACCATTTACTGCTCAGCAATCCCTGGGAACAGGGGTAAGGCAGTGTGGCCTCGGGAGCCCCCAATTAAAAAGCTGTTTCAGAGTCCACTGTGCCTGTATAGAGTTAACCATTTACTGCTCAATAATCCCTGGGAGCAGGGGACAGGCAGTGTGGTCCGGGAGCCCCAATTAAAAGGCTGTTTCAGAGACTTCTGTGCTGTATATAGTTAACCATTTACTGCTCAATAATCCCTGGGAGCAGGGGACAGGCAGTGTGGCCTCGGGAGCCCCCAATTAAAAGGCAGTTTCAGAGACCTCTGTGCTGAAGATAGTTAACCATTTACTGCTCAATAATCCCTGGGAGCAGGGGCCAGGCAGTGTGGCCTCGGGAGTCCCCAATTAAAAAGCTGTTTCATTGCCCTCTGTGCCTGTATATAGTTAACCATTTACTGCTCAATAATCCCTGAGAGCAAGGGTCAGGCAGTGTGGCCTCGGGAGCCCCCAATTAAAAAGCTGTTTCAGTGACCTCTGCGCCTGTATTTAGTTAACCATTTACTGCTCAATAATCCCTGGGAGCAAGGGACAGGCAGTGTGGTCCGGGAGCACCCATTTAAAAAGCTGTTTCAGAGGCTTCTGCGCCTGCATATAGTTAACCATTTACTGCTCAATAATCCCTGAGAGCAGGGGTCAGGCAGTGTAGCCTCGGGTACCCCCAATTAAAAAGCTGTTTCAGAGACCTATGTGCTGTATATAGTTAACCATTTACTGCTCAATAATCCCTGTGAGCAGGGGACAGGCAGTGTGGCTTCGGGAGCCCCCAGTTAATAAGGTGTTTCAGAGAACTTTGTGCTGTATATAGTTAACCATTTACTGCTCAATAATCCCTGGGAGCAGGAAACAGGCAGTGTGGCCTCGGGAGCCCCCAATTAAAAATATGTTTCAGAGGCCTCTGTGCTGTATATAGTAAACCTTTACTGCTCAATAATCCCTGGGAGCAGGGGTCAGGCAGTGTGGCCTCGGGAGCCCCCAGTTAAAAAGCTGTTACAGAGACCTCTGTGCTGTACGTAGTTAATCATTTACTGCTCAATAATCCCTGGGAGCAGGTGACAGACAGTGTGGCTTCGGGAGCCCCCAATTAAAAAAGCTGTTTCAGAGGCCTTGTGCTGTATATAGTTAACCAATTACTGCTCAATAATCCCTGGGAGCAGGGGTAGGCTGTTTGGCCTTGGGAGTCCCCAATTAAAAAGCTGTTTCAGAGACCTTTGTGCCTGTATATAGTTAACCAATTACTGCTCAATAATCCCTGGAAGCAGGGGACAGGCAGTGTGGTCCGGGAGCCCCTAATTAAAAAGCTGTTTCAGAGACCTCTATGCTGTATATAGTTAACCGTGTACTTCCCAATTACCCCTGGGAGCAGGGGACAGGTAGTTTGGCCTCGGGAGCCCCCATTTAAAAAGGTGTTTCAGAGACATCTATGCTGTATATAGTTAACCGTGTACTTCCCAATAATCCCTGGGAGCAGGGGACAGGCAGTGTGGCCTCGGGAGCTCCCAATTAAAAAGCTGTTTCAGAGACCTCTGTGCCTGTATATAGTTAACCATTTACTTCTCAATAACCCGTAACAGCGGGCGACAGCCAGTGAGGCCTTGGGAGCCCTCAATTAAAAAGCTGATTCAGAGACCTCTGTGCTGTATATAATTAACCATTAACTTCTCAATAATCCCTGGGAGCAGGGGACAGGCAGTGTGGTCCTGGAGCCCCCAATTAAAAAGCTGTTTCAGAGACCTCTGTGCCTGTATATAGTTAACCATTTACTTCTCAATAAACCGTGGGAGCAGGGGACAGGCAGTGTGGTCCGGGAGCCCCCAATTAAAAAGCTGTTTCAGAGACCTCTGTGCTGTATATAGTTAACCATTTAATGCTCAATAATCCCTCTGAGCAGGGTACAGGCAGTGTGGTCCGGGAGCTCCCAATTAAAAAGCTGTTTCAGAGACCACTGTGCTGTATATAGTTAATCATTTACTGCTCAATAATCCCTGGGAGCAGGGGACAGGCAGTGTGGCCTCGGGAGCCCCCAGTTAAAAAGGTGTTTCAGAGACCTATGTGCTGTATATAGTTAACCATTTACTGCTCAATAATCCCTGGGAGCAGGGGACAGGCAGTGTGGCCTCGGGAGCCCCCAATTTAAAAAGCTGTTTCAGAGGCCTCTGTGCTGTATATAGTTAACCATTTACTGCTCAATAATCCCTGGGAGCAGGGGTCAGGCAGTGTGGCCTCGGGAGCCCCCAATTAAAAAGCTGTTTCAGTGACCTCTGTGCTGTATATAGTTAACCATTTACTTCCCAATAATCCCTGGGAGCAGGGTACAGGCAGTGTGGCCTCGGGAGCCCCCAATTACAAAGCTCTTTCAGAGGCCTCTGTGCTGTATATAGTTAACCAATTACTGCTCAATAATCCGTGGGAGCAGGGGACAGGCGGTGTGGCCTCGGGAGCCCCCAATTAAAAAGCTGTTTCAGAGAACTTTGTGCCTGTATATAGTTAACCAATTACTGCTCAATATTCCCTGGGAGCAGGGGTCAGGCTGTTTGGCCTTGGGAGTCCCCAATTAAAAAGCTGTTTCAGAGACCTCTATGCTGTATATAGTTAACCGTGTCCTTTCCAATAATCCCTGGGAGCAGGAGACAGGTATTTTCGCCTCGGGTGCCCCCAAATAAAAAGCTGTTTCAGAGACCTCTGTGCCTGTATATAGTTAACCGTGTACTTCCCAATAATCCCTGGGAGCAGTGGACAGGCAGTCTGGCCTCGGGAGCCCCCAATTAAAAAGCTGTTTCAGAGACCTCTGTGCCTGTATATAGTTAACCATTTACTTCTCAATAATCCCTGGGAGCAGGGGACAGGCAGTGTGGCCTCGGGAGCCCATAATTAAAAAGCTGTTTCAGAGACCTCTGTGCTGTATATAATTAACCATTTACTTCTCAATAATCCCTGGGAGCAGGGGACAGGCAGTGTGGTCCGGGAGCCTCCAATTAAAAAGCTCTTTCATTGATCTCTGCGCCTGTATATAGTTAACCATTTACTGCTCAATAATCCCTCGGAGCAGGGGACAGGCAGTGAGGCCTCGGGAGCCCCCAATTAAAAGGCTGTTTCAGAGACCTCTGTGCTGTATATAGTTAACCATTTACTACTGCTCAATAATCCCTGGGAGCAGGGGACAGGCAGTGTGGTCCGGGAGCCCCCAATTAAAATGCTGTCAGAGAACACTGCGCGTGTATATAGTTAACCATTTACTGCTCAATAATCCCTGGGAGCAGGGGACAGGCAGTGTGGTCCGGGATTACCCAATTAAAAAGCTGTTTCAGAGACCTCTGTGCTGTATACAGTTAACCATTTACTGCTCAATAATCCCTGGGAGCAGGAGACAGGCAGTGTGGCTTCGGGAACCTACAATTAAAAAGGTGTTTCAGAGACCTCTGTGCCTGTATATAGTTAACCATTTACTGCTCAATAATCCCTGGGAGCAGGGGACAGGCAGTGTGGCCTCGGGAGCCCCCAGTTAAAAAGGTGTTTCAGAGAACTCTGTGCTGTATATAGTTAACCATTTACTGCTCAATAATCCCTGGGAGCAGGGGTCAGGCAGTGTGGTCCGGGAGCCCCCAATTAAAAAGCTGTTTCAGTGACCTCTGTGCCTGTATATAGTTAACCATTTACTGCTCAATAATCCCTGGGAACAGGGGTCAGGCAGTGTGGCCTCGGGAGCCCCCAGTTAAAAAGCTGTTTCAGAGACCTCTGTGCTGTACGTAGTTAACCATTTACTTCCCAATAATCCAAGGGAGCAGGAGACAGGCAGTGTGGCCTTGGGAGCCCCCAATTAGAAAGCTGTTTCAGAGACCTCTGTGCTGTATATAATTAACCATTTACTTCTCAATAATCCCTGGGTGGAGCGGCCGGATTGCAGAAGATCCTCTGGAGCAGCGGCAAGGAAGGGAAGCTCGAAGCAAGATGGCGTCGGAAGGAGGCCGCTTGTTATGGGGCCCGGAGCAACAAGAGTTCCTACGGCGCTGTGTGGAAGAGCTGAAGAAGGAGCTGAATAAGGAGCTGTTGGCCCCGATATTACATGCGATTGAAGGGCTAAAGGAGGAGCAGAGGACCCAGGAGCTGGAGCTTCGGGTCGTGAAGGCAAAGACTGCTGAAAACGAAGATGAAATACAGGGCCTGGTGGTGAAGACAGAGACAGCACAAAAGGTGTGTGGACAGGTTGGAAGCACTGGAGAATAATTCAAGGAGGAAGAATGTAAGAGTCCTGGGTCTTCCCGAAGGCGCAGAGGTGGCGGACGTCGGGGCATATGTAAGCACGATGCTTCACTCACTAATGGGATCGGAGGCCCCGACGGGCCCCTTGGAGGTGGAGGGAGCTTATCGAGTTCTGGCGCGAAGACCAAAGGCTGGAGAAATACCTCGAGCTATAGTGGTGAGGTTTCACCGCTACAACGACAGAGAGACGGTCCTAAGATGGGCCAAGAAAACTCGGAGCTGTAGGTGGGAGAATGCGGTGATCCGCGTATACCAGGATTGGAGTGCGGAGGTGGCGAGAAGGAGGGCAAGTTTCAATCGGGCTAAGGCGGTGCTTCACAAAAACGTTCAATTTGGAATGCTGCAACCGGCGAGACTGTGGGTCACATACCAAGGGAAGCACCACTACTTTGAGACGGCAGAAGAGGCGTGGACATTCATAGTGGACGAGAAGCTGGAATAGTCTGGCGAGAGAAAGAGCTTCTGGGATAAAGTGGTGGGGTGACTATGTGGGGCGAGGAAGGGGAATGGGGGGGGGATGATTTTTCAATTTGTTAATTCTTCGACCCTGTAACTTTTCTCTCTTCCCCTCGTTGGGGTGGGGGGTGGGGGGGGGGGAGTATGAGGAACTGTGGGCGCCGTGGGAAGGAAAGGGGAAGGAGAAGGGAAATGCCCCAGTAGGGGCGGGGCCGAGTGTGAAACGCGGGCTTTGTTCCCGCGCTATGGTAATTGTGGCGGGAACGGGGACGCAGGAAGGAGGGGGCCTCGCACAGTGAGGGGCCGAGGACAAGGGGGGAAGCCGAGGTCAGCCGGAGTTCACTGACTTCTGGGAGCAACATGGGGGGTGCAACTACGCTAGAGGGGGATCTAGCGGAGGGGGGGTCAACTGGGTTACTGCTGCTAAGGAGAAGGGGGAGCTGTTATGGGACGGGGTGGTCGAGGTGGGGGGGCACCGTCGGGGGGATATACGGGTACGTGGGAACCGGGTGAGGAGCTGGGTTAAAAAAGGGGATGGCTAGTCGACAAGGGGTGGGGGGTAAAGAGCTCCCCAACCCGGCTGATCACGTGGAACGTGAGAGGGCTGAACGGGCCGATTAAAAGGGCACGGGTACTGGCACACCTAAAGAAATTAAAGGCAGATGTGGTTATGTTGCAGGAGACGCATCTGAAACTGATAGACCAGGTCAGACTACGTAAAGGATGGGTGGGGCAGGTGTTTCATTCGGGTTTAGATGCGAAGAATAGGGGGGTGGCTATCTTAGTGGGGAAACGGGTACTGTTTGAGGCAAAGACTATAGTGGGGGTAGATATGTGATGGTAAGTGGCAGATTGCAAGGGGAGGCGGTGGTTCTGGTGAACGTATATGCCCCGAACTGGGATGATGCAAACGTCATGAGGCGTATGTTGGGACGTATCCCGGACCTGGAGGCGGGAAAGTTGGTAATGGGGGAGATTTCAATACGGTGCTTGATCCAGGGCTGGACCGATCGAGGTCCAGGACCGGGAGGAGGCCGGCAGCGGCCAGGGTGCTCAAGGACTTCATGGAGCAGATGGGAGGAGTAGACCCCTGGAGATTTTTAGACCTAGGAGTAAGGAGTTCTCATTTTTCTCCCATGTTCACAAGGTATATTCACGGATAAACTTTTTTGTCTTGGGAAGGGCACTGATTCCGAAGGTGATAGGGATGGAGTATACGGCCATAGCCATTTCGGACCACGCTCCACATTGGGTAGATCTGGAGGTAGGAGAGGAAAAAGAACAGCACCCACTCTGGAGAATGGATATGGGCTTATTGGCGGATGAGGGGGTATGTCTAAGGGTGAGGGGGTGCATCGAAAGGTACTTGGAGCTTAATAACAACGGAGAGGTTCAGGTGGGAGTGGTCTGGGAGGCGTTGAAGGCGGTGGTCAGAGAGGAACTGATATCCATAAGGGCACATAAAGGGAAGCAAGAGGGTAAAGAAAGGGAGCGATTGTTGAGAGAACTTCTGAGGGTGGACAGGCAATATGCAGAGGCACCGGAGGAGGGACTGTACAGGGAAAGACAAAGGTTACATGTGGAATTTGACCTGCTGACCATGGGTAAGGCAGAGGCACAGTGGAGGAGGGCACAGGGTGTACAGTATGAGTATGGAGAGAAGGCGAGTCGGCTACTGGCCCACCAATTGAGGAAGAGGGGAGCGGTGAGGGAGATAGGTGGGGTGAGAGATGAGGAGGGAGAGATGGAACGGGGAGCGGAGAGAGTGAACGGGGTGTTCAAGGCATTCTATGAGAGGTTATATAAGGCTCAGCCCCCGGAAGGGAAGGAGGGAATGATGTGTTTCCTGGATCAGCTGGAATTCCCGAAGGTGGAGGAGCAGGAGAGGGCGGGACTGGGAGCACAGATTGAGATGGAGGAGGTGGTAAAGGGGATTGGGAGCATGCAGGCGGGGAAGGCCCCGGGACCGGATGTGTTCCCGGTGGAATTTTATAGGAAATATATGGACCTACTGGCCCCGCTTTTGACGAGAACCTTTAATGAGGCCAGGGAAAGGGGGAAGTTGCCCCCGACTATGTCGGAGGCGACAATATCGCTCCTTTTGAAGAAGGAAAAAGACCCGCTGCAGTGTGGGTCCTACAGGCCCATTTCCCTTTTGAACGTAGATGCTAAGCTCCTGGCCAAGGTGATGGCGACGAGGATAGAGGATTGTGTCCCGGGGGTGGTCCACGAGGATCAAACTGGGTTCGTTAAGGGGAGACAGCTGAACACGAACATACGGAGGCTGCTAGGGGTGATGATGATGCCCCCACCAGAGGGGGAGGCGGAGATAGTGGTGGCGATGGACGCCGAGAAAGTATTCGACAGAGTGAAGTGGGACTGTCTGTGGGACGTGTTGAGGAGATTTGGCTTTGGAGAAGGGTTTATTGGATGGGTACAGCTGCTCTCTAGGGCCCCGGTGGCAAGTTTGGTCACGAACAGGCAGAGATCTGACTACTTCCGTCTTTATAGAGGGACGAGGCAGGGGTGTCCCCTGTCTCCGTTACTGTTTGCCTTGGCAATTGAGCCCCTGGCCATAGCACTGAGGGGCTCCAGGAAGTGGAGGGGAGTGCTCAGGGGAGGAGAAGAACACCGGGTATCCTTGTATGCAGGTGATTTATTGCTGTATGTTGCGGACCCAGTGGAGGGGATGCTTGAGATAATGCGGACACTCAGGGAGTTTGGGGAATTCTCAGGGTACAAATTGAATACGGGGAAGAGTGAGTTGTTTGTGGTGCATCCGGGGGAGCAGAGCAGGGGAATCGATGATTTACCGCTGAGGAAGGTAACAAGAGATTTCCGGTACTTAGGGATTCAGATAGCCAGGAGTTGGGGAACCTTACATAGGTTTAATTTAACACGATTGGTGGAACAGGTGGAGGAGGATTTTAAGTGATGGGACATGGTGCCCGTCACTGGTGGGTAGGGTGCAGGCGGTTAAAATGGTAGTCCTCCCGAGATTTCTCTTTGTGTTTCAGTGTCTTCCGGTGATGGTCACGAAGGCTTTTTTCAAGAAAATCGAGAAAAGTGTCATGAGTTTTGTGTGGGCTGGGAAGACCCTGAGAGTGAGGAGGGTTTTTTTTGAGCGTAGCAGGGATAGGGGGGGACTGGCACTACCGAGCCTAAGTGAATACTACTGGGCCGCCAATATCTCAATGGTGTGTAAGTGGATGGGAGAAGGGGAGGGAGCGGCGTGGAAGAGATTGGAGATGGTGTCCTGCAAAGGAACCAGCCTACAAGCACTGGCGACGGCGCCGTTGCCGTTCTCCCCGAAGAAATACACCACAAGTCCAGTGGTGGTGGCAACACTGAAAATTTGGGGGCAGTGGAGACGACATAGGGGAATGACGGGAGCCTCGGTGCGGTCCCCGATAAGAAATAATCATAGGTTTGTCCCGGGGAGAATAGACGGGGAATTTGGAGCATGGCAGAGAGTTGGGATTGTACAACTGATGGATCTGTTCTTGGACGGGACGTTTGCGAGTCTGGAAGCACTGACGGAAAAATATGGGTTTCCCCAAAGGAATGAATTTCGATACATGCAACTGAGGGCTTTTGCGAGGCAACAGGTGAGGGAATTTCTGCAGCTCCCGACGCAGGAGATTCAGGATAGAGTGATCTCAGAGACATGGGTGGGGGATGGTAGGGTGTCAGATATATACAGGGAAATGAGAGACGAGGGGGAGATAATGGTGGATGAGCTGAAGGGGAAATGGGAAGAAGAGCTGGGGGAAGAGATTGAAGAGGGGCTGTGGGCAGATGCCCTACGTAGGGTAAACTCATCGTCCTCGTGCGCCAGGCTAAGCCTGATACAATTCAAGGTTCTACACAGGGCGCATATGCCCGGAGCAAGGCTCAGTAAATTTTTAGGGGTAGAGGATAGGTGTGGGAGATGCTCGAGAAGCGCAGCGAACCACACCCACATGTTCTGGTTATGTCCGGCACTGCAGAGGTTCTGGGTGGGGGTGGCGAATGTGCTTTCAAAGGTGGTGGGGGTCCGGGTCGAGCCAAGTTGGGGGTTGGCTATATTTGGGGTTGCAGAGCCGGGAGTGCAGGAGGCGAGAGAGGCTGATGTCTTGGCCTTTGCGTCCCTAGTAGCCCGGCGCAGGATATTGTTAATGTGGAAGGAAGCCAAGCCCCCGGGGGTGGAGACCTGGATAAATGACATGGCAGGGTTTATAAAACTAGAACGGATAAAGTTCGCACTAAGGGGTTCGGCTCAAGGGTTCACCAGGCGGTGGCAACCGTTCATTGACTACCTCGCAGAACGATAATGGAAATGGGAAGGTAGAAGCAGAAACACAGGGGGGGGGGGGTGGGAATGCTCGAGCGGGTCCTCAGGGGTGTTTATGTATAGATATTTGTACTTGGTTATGTATATTGGATTGTTTGAAATATTATTATTTGGAAGAGTTATTATTTTTATTATGGCAGTTGCCATTTAGTATATATCATATCTACTGATTTGTCAAAAAACGGTCGCTGTTATTTATGTTGTTTTGTTGCTGTAAAAAGGGAAAAACCTTTGTACTGTTTTTGGCCGGAAAATTTGAATAAGATATATATTTTTTTTTTAAATCCCTGGGAGCAGGGGACAGGCAGCGTGGCCTCAGGCGCCCCCAATTAAAAAGCAGTTTCAGTGACCTCTGTGCTGTATATAGTTAACCATTTACTTCACAATAATCCCTGGGAGCAGGGGGCAGGCAGTGTGGTCAGGGAGCCCCCAATTAAAAAGCTGTTTCAGAGGCCTCTGTGCTGTATATAGTTAACCATTTACTGCTCAATAATCCCTGGGAGCAGGGGACAGGCAGTGTGGCCTCGGGAGCCCCCAATATTAAAACGCAGTTTCAGTGACCTCTGTGCTGTATATAGTTAACCATTTACTGCTCAATAATCCTTGGGAGCAGGGGAGAGGCAGTGTGGCTCCGGGAGCCCACAATTAAAAAGCTGTTTCAGAGACGTCTGTGCCTTTATATAGTTAACCATTTACTGCTCAATAATCCATGGGAGCAGGGGACAGGCAGTGTGGCTCCTGCAGCCCCCAATTAAAAAGCTGTTTCAGATACACTGTGCTGTATATAGTTAACCATTTACTGCTCAATAATCCCTGGGAGCAGGGGACAGGCAGTGTGGCCTCGGGAGCCCCCAGTTAAAAAGCTGTTTCAGAGGCCTCTGTGCTGTTTATAGTTAACCATTTACTGCTCAATAATCCCTGGGAGCAGGGGCCAGGCGTTGTGGCTCCGGGAGCCCCCAATTAAAAAGCTGTTTCAGTGACCTCTGTGCAGTATATCGTAAACCATTTACTGCTCAATAATCCCTGGGAGCAGGGACAGGCAGTGTGGTCCGGGAGCCCCCAATTAAAAAGCAGTTTCAGAGACCTCTGTGCCTGTATATAGTTAACCATTTACTGCTCAATAATCCCTGGGAGCAGGGGACAGGCAGTGTGGTCCGGGAGCCCCCAATTAAAAAGCTGTTTCAGTGACCTCTGTGCTGTATATAGTTAACCATTTACTGCTCAATAATCCCTGGGAGCAGGGGACAGGCAGTGAGGCTCCGGGAGCCCCCAATTAAAAAGCTGTTTCAGAGACCTCTGTGCTGTATATAGTTAACCATTTACTGCTCAATAATCGCTGGGAGCTGGGGACAGGCAGTGTGGCCTCAGGAGCCCCAATTAAAAAGCTGTTTCAGAGGCCTCTGTGCTGTATATAGCTAACCATTTACTGCTCTATAATCCCTGGGAGCAGGGGACAGGCAGTGTGGCCTCAGGAGCCCCAAATAAAAAGCTGTTTCAGAGGCCTCTGTGCTGTAAATAGTTAACCATTTACTGCTCAATAATCACTGGGAGCAGGGGTCAGGCGGTGTGGCTCCTGGAGTCCCCAATTAAAAAGCTGTTTCAGTGACCTCTGTGCAGTATATCGTTAACCATTTACTGCTCAATAATCTCTGGGAGCAGGGGCAGGCAGTGTGGTCCGGGAGCCGCCAATTAAAAAGCTGTTTCAGATACCTCTGTGCCTGTATATAGTTAACCCTTTACTTCTCAATAATCCCTGGGAGCAGGGGACAGGCAGTGTGGCTCCGGGAGCCCCCAATTAAAAAGCTGTTTCAGAGACCTCTGTGCTGTATATAGTTAACCATTTACTGCTCAATAATCCCTGGGAGCAGGGTACAGGCAGTGTGGCCTCAGGCGCCCCCAATTAAAAAGATGTTTCAGTGACCTCTGTGCTGTATATAGTTAACCATTAATGCTCAATAATCCCTGGGAGCAGGGGAAAGGCAGTGTGGCTCCGGGAGCCCACAATTAAAAAGCTGTTTCAGAGACGTCTGTGCCTTTATATAGTTAACCATTTACTACTCAATAATCCCTGGGAGAAGGGACAGGCAGTGTGGTCCGGGAGCCCCCAATTAAAAAGCTGTTTCAGAGACCTCTGTGCCTGCATATAGTTAATCATTTACTGCTCAATAATCCCAGGGAGCAGGGGACAGGCAGTGAGGCCCCTGGGAGCCCCCAATTAAAAAGCTGTTTCAGAGACCTCTGTGCTGTATATAGTTAACCATTTACTGCTCAATAATCCCTGGGAGCAGGGGACACGCAGTGTGGCCTCGGGAGCCCCCAATTAAAATGCTGTGTCAGAGACCTCTGTGCTGTATGTAGTAAACCATTTACTGCTCAATAATCCCTGGGAGCAGTGTGGCCTCGGGAGCCCCAATTAAAAAGCTGTTTCAGAGGCCTCTGTGCTGTATACAGTTAACTATTTACTGCTCAATAATCCCTGGGAGCAGGGACAGGCAGTGTGGTCCGGGAGCCCCCAATTAAAAAGGTGTTTCAGTGACCTCTGTGCAGTATATAGTTAACCATTTACTGCTCAATAATCCCTGGGAGCAGGGGACAGGCAGTGTGGGCTCGGGAGCCCCCAGATAAAAAGGTGTTTCAGATACTCTGTGCTGTATATAGTTAACCATTTACTGCTCAATAATGCCTGGGAGCAGGGGTCAGGCAGTGTGGTCCGGGAGCCCCCAATTAAAAATCTGTTTCCGAGAACTCTTGCCTGTATATACTGCTCAATAATCCATGGGAGCAGGGGACAGGCAGTGTGGTTCGGGAGCCCCCAATTAAAAATGTGTTTCAGAGACCTCTGCGCCTGTATATTGTTAACCATTTACTGCTCAATATTCCATGGCAGCAGGGGACAGGCAGTATGGTCCGGGAGCCCCCAATTAAAAAGCTGTTTCAGTGACCTCTGTGCTGTATATAGTTAACCATTTACTGCTCAAAAATCCCTGTGAGCAGGGTCAGGCAGTGTGGCCTCAGGCGCCCCCAATTAAAAAGATGTTTCAGTGACCTCTGTGCTGTATATAGTTAACCATTAATGCTCAATAATCCCTGGGAGCAGGGGAAAGGCAGTGTGGCTACGGGAGCCCACAATTAAAAAGCTGTTTCAGAGACGTCTGTGCCTTTATATAGTTAACCATTTACTACTCAATAATCCCTGGGAGAAGGGACAGGCAGTGTGGTGCGGGAGCCCCCAATTAAAAAGCTGTTTCAGAGACCTCTGTGTTGTATATAGTTAACCATTTACTGCTCAATAATCCCTGGGAGCAGGGGACAGGCAGTGTGGCCTCGGGAGCCCCCAATTAAAATGCTGTGTCAGAGACCTCTGTGCTGTATGTAGTAAACCATTTACTGCTCAATAATCCCTGGGAGCAATGTGGCCTCGGGAGCCCCAATTAAAAAGCTGTTTCAGAGACCTCTGTGCCTGTATATAGTTAACCATTTAATGCTCAATAAACTCTGGGACCAGGGGACAGGCAGTGTGGTCCGGGAGACCCCAATTCAAAAGCTGTTTCAGTGACCTCGGTGCTGTGTATAGTTAACCATTTACTGGTCAATAATCCCTGGGAGCAGGGGTCAGGCAGTGTGGCCTCGCAGCACCCAATGAAAAAGCTGTTTCAAAGACCTCTGTGCTGTACGTAGTTAACCATTTACTGCTCAATAATCCCTGGGAGCAGGGAGCAGGCAGTGTGGCTCCGGGAGCCCCCAATTAAAAAGCTGTTTCAGAGAACTCTGTGCTGTATATAGTTAACCATTTACTGCTCAATAATCCCTGGGAGCAGGGAACAGGCAGTATGGCCTCTGGAGCCCCCAATTAAAAAGCTGTTTCAGAGGCCTCTGTGCTGTATATAGTTAACCATTTACTGCTCAATAATCCCTGGGAGCAAGGGCCAGGCGGTGTGGCTCCGGGAGCCCCCAATTAAAAAGCTGTTTCAGTGACCTCTGTGCAGTATATCGTGAACCATTTACTGCTCAATAATCAGTGGGAGCAGGGACAGGCAGTGTGGTCCGGGAGCCGCCAATTAAAAAGCTGTGTCAGAGACCTCTGTGCTATATATAATTAACCATTTACTTCTCAATAATCCCTGGGAGCAGGGGACAGGCAGTGTGGCCTCGGGAGCTCCCAATTAAAAAGCTGTTTCAGTGACCTCTGTGCTGTATATAGTAAACCATTTACTGCTCAATAATCCCAGGGAGCAGGGTACAGGCAGTGTGGCCTCAGGCGCCCCCAATTAAAAAGATGTTTCAGTGACCTCTGTGCTGTATGTAGTTAACCATTTACTGCTCAATAATCCCTGGGAGCAGGGGACAGGCAGTGTGGCTCCGGGAGCCCACAATTAAAAAGCTGTTTCAGAGACGTCTGTGCCTTTATATAGTTAACCATTTACTACTCAATAATCCCTGGGAGAAGGGACAGGCAGTGTGGTGCGGGAGCCCCCATTAAAAAGCTGTTTCAGAGACCTCTGTGCCTGCATATAGTTAACCATTTACAGCTCAATAATCCCAGGGAGCAGGGGACAGGCAGTGAGGCTCCGGGTGCCCCCAATTAAAATGCTGTGTCAGAGACCTCTGTGCTGTATGTAGTAAACCATTTACTGCTCAATAATCCCTGGGAGCAGTGTGGCCTCGGGAGCCCCAATTAAAAAGCTGTTTCAGAGGCCTCTGTGCTGTATACAGTTAACTATTTACTGCTCAATAATCCCTGGGAGCAGGGGACAGGCAGTGTGGGCTCGGGAGCCCCCAGATAAAAAGGTGTTTCAGATACTCTGTGCTGTATATAGTTAACCATTTACTGCTCAATAATGCCTGGGAGCAGGTGTCAGGCAGTGTGGTCCGGGAGCCCCCAATTAAAAAGCTGTTTCAGAGAACTCTTGCCTGTATATACTGCTCAATAATCCATGGGAGCAGGGGACAGGAAGTGTGGTCCGGGAGCCCCCAATTAAAAATGTGTTTCAGAGACCTCTGCGCCTGTATATAGTTAACCATTTACTGCTCAATATTCCCTGGGAGCAGGGGACAGGCAATATGGTCCGGGAGCCCCCAATTAAAAAGCTGTTTCAGAGACCTCTGCGCCTGTATATAGTTAACCATTTAGTTCTCAATAATCCCTGGGAGCAGGCGACAGGCAGTGTGGTCCAGGAGCCCCCAGTTAAAAAGCTGTTTCAGTGACCTCGGTGCTGTGTATAGTTAACCATTTACTGGTCAATAATCCCTGGGAGCAGGGGACAGGCAGTGTGGCATCGCAGCACCCAATGAAAAAGCTATTTCAAAAACCTCTGTGCTGTACGTAGTTAACCATTTACTGCTCAATAATCCCTGGGAGCAGGGAGCAGGCAGTGTGGCTCCGGGAGCCCCCAATTAAAAAGCTGTTTCAGAGACCTCTGCCTAAATATAGTTAACCATTTACTTCTCAATAATCCCTGGGAGCAGGGGACAGGCAGTGTGGCTCCGAGAGCCCCCAATTAAAAAGCTGTTTCAGAGACCTCTGTGCCTGTATATAGTTAACCATTTACTGCTCAATATTCCTTGGGAGGTTGGGTGATGCGTTGTGGCCTCGGGAGCCCCCAATTAAAAAGCAATTTCAGTGACAACTGTGCTGTATATGTTTAACCATTTACTTTATCTTAATAATCGCTGGGAGCTGGAGACAGGCAGTGTGGCGTCGTGAGCCCCCAATTAAAAAGCTGATTCAGAGACCTCTGTGCTGTATATATTTAACCATTTACTTCTCAATAATCCCTGGGAGCAGGGGGCAGCTGTGTGGCCTCGGGAGCCCCCAATTAAAAAGATGTTTCACAGATCTCTGTGCTGTATATAGTTAACCATTTACTGCTCAATAATCCGTGGGAGCAGGGGACAGGCAGTCTGGCTCCCGGAGCCCCCAATTAAAAAGTTGTTTCAGCAACCTCTGCTGTATAGAGTTAACCATTTACTGCTCAATAATCCCTGTGAGCAGGGGACAGGCAGTGTGGCCTTGGGAGCCCCCAATTAAAAAGCTGTTTCAGAGGCCCCTGTTCTGTATATAATTAACCATTTGCTTCTCAATAGTCCCTGGGAGCAGGGGACAGGCAGTATGGCCTCGGGAGACCCCAATTAAAAAGCTGTTCCAGTGAACTCTGTGCTGTATGTATTTAACCATTTACTTTGTCTTAATAATCCCTGGGAGCTGTAGACAGTCAGTGTGACCTCGGGAGCCCATAATTAAAAAGCCGTTTCAGTGACCTCTGTGCAGTACATAGTTAACCATTTACTGCTCAATAATCCCTGGGAGCAGGGGACAGGCAGCGAGGCCTCGGGAGCCCCCAATTAAAAAGCTGTTTCAGAGACCTCTGTGCTGTATATATTTAACCATTTTCTTCTCAATAATCCCTGGGAGCAGGGGACAGGCAGTGTGGTCCGGGAACCCCCAATTAAAAAGATGTTTCACAGATCTCTGTGCTGTATATAGTTAACCATTTACTGCTCATTAATCCGTGGGAGCAGGGAACAGGCAGTCTGGCTCCCGGAGCCCCCAATTAAAAAGTTGTTTCAGTAACCTCTGCTGTATAGAGTTAACCATTTACTGCTCAATAATCCCTGGGAGAAGGGGACAGGCAGTGTGGCCTCGGGAGCCCCCAATTAAAAAGCTGTTTCAGAGACCTCTGTGCCTGTATATAGTTAACCATTTACTGCTCAATAATCCCTGTGAGCAGGGGACAGGCAGTGTGGCCTTGGGAGCCCCCAATTAAAAATCTGTTTCAGAGGCCTCTGTGCTGTATATAATTAACCATTTACTGCTCAATATACCTGGGAGCAGGGGGACAGACAGTGTGGCCTCGGGAGCCCCCAGTTAAAAACCTGTTTCAGAGACCTCTGTGCCTGAATATAGTTAACCATTTACTTCTCAATATTCCCTGGGAGCAGGGGTCAGGCAGTGTGGCTCCGGGAGCCCCCAATTGAAAAGCTGTTTCAGTGACCTCTGTGCTGTGTATATTTAACCATTTACTTTGTCTTAATAAACCCTGGGAGCTGGAGACAGGCAGTGTGGCCTTGGGAGCCCCCAATTAAAAAGCTGTTTCAGAGGCCTCTGTGCTGCATATAATTAACCATTTACTGCTCAATAATCCCTGGGAGCAGGGGGACAGACAGTGTGGCCTCGGGAGCCCCCAATTAAAAAGCTGTTTCAGTGACCTGTGTGCTGTATATATTTAACCATTTACTGCTCAATAATCCCTGGGAGCAGGGGACAGGCAGCGTGGCCTCGGGAGCCCCCAATTAAAAAGCTGTTTCAGTGATCTCTGTGCTGTATATAGTTAACAATTTACTGCTCAATAATCCCTGGGAGCAGGGGTCAGGCAGTGTGGCCTCGGGAGCCCCCAATTAAACCGCTGTTTCAGAGACCTCTGTGCCTGTTTATAGTTAACCATTTACTGCTCAATAATCAGTGGGAGCAGGGGACAGGCAGTGTGGTCCGGGAGCCCCAATTAAAATGTTGTTTCAGAGACCTCTGTGCTGTATATATTTAACCATTTTCTTCTCAATAATCCCTGGGAGCAGGGGACAGGCAGTGTGGTCCGGGAACCCCCAATTAAAAAGATGTTTCACAGATCTCTGTGCTGTATATAGTTAACCATTTACTGCTCATTAATCCGTGGGAGCAGGGAACAGGCAGTCTGGCTCCCGGAGCCCCCAATTAAAAAGTTGTTTCAGTAACCTCTGCTGTATAGAGTTAACCATTTACTGCTCAATAATCCCTGTGAGCAGGGGACAGGCAGTGTGGCCTTGGGAGCCCCCAATTAAAAAGCTGTTTCAGAGGCCTCTGTGCTGTATATAATTAACCACTTACTTCTCAATAGTCCTTGGTAGAAGGGGACAGGCAGTGTGGCCTCGGGAGCCCCCAATTAAAAAGCTGTTTCAGAGACCTCTGTGCCTGTATATAGTTAACCATTTACTGCTCAATAATCCCTGTGAGCAGGGGACAGGCAGTGTGGCCTTGGGAGCCCCCAATTAAAAATCTGTTTCAGAGGCCTCTGTGCTGTATATAATTAACCATTTACTGCTCAATATACCTGGGAGCAGGGGGACAGACAGTGTGGCCTCGGGAGCCCCCAGTTAAAAACCTGTTTCAGAGACCTCTGTGCCTGAATATAGTTAACCATTTACTTCTCAATATTCCCTGGGAGCAGGGGACAGGCAGTGTGGCTCCGGGAGCCCCCAATTGAAAAGCTGTTTCAGTGACCTCTGTGCTGTGTATATTTAACCATTTACTTTGTCTTAATAAACCCTGGGAGCTGGAGACAGGCAGTGTGGCCTTGGGAGCCCCCAATTAAAAAGCTGTTTCAGAGGCCTCTGTGCTGTATATAATTAACCATTTACTGCTCAATAATCCCTGGGAGCAGGGGGACAGACAGTGTGGCCTCGGGAGCCCCCAATTAAAAAGCTGTTTCAGTGACCTGTGTGCTGTATATATTTAACCATTTACTGCTCAATAATCCCTGGGAGCAGGGGACAGGCAGCGTGGCCTCGGGAGCCCCCAATTAAAAAGCTGTTTCAGTAATCTCTGTGCTGTATATAGTTAACAATTTACTGCTCAATAATCCCTGGGAGCAGGGGTCAGGCAGTGTGGCCTCGGGAGCCCCCAATTAAACCGCTGTTTCAGAGACCTCTGTGCCTGTGTATAGTTAACCATTTACTGGTCAATAATCCCTGGGAGCAGGGGACAGGCAGTGTGGCATCGCAGCACCCAATGAAAAAGCTGTTTCAAAAACCTCTGTGCTGTACGTAGTTAACCATTTACTGCTCAATAATCCCTGGGAGCAGGGAGCAGGCAGTGTGGCTCCGGGAGCCCCCAATTAAAAAGCTGTTTCAGAGACCTCTGCCTAAATATAGTTAACCATTTACTTCTCAATAATCCCTGGGAGCAGGGGACAGGCAGTGTGGCTCCGAGAGCCCCCAATTAAAAAGCTGTTTCAGAGACCTCTGTGCTGTATATATTTAACCATTTTCTTCTCAATAATCTCTGGGAGCAGGGGGCAGCTGTGTGGCCTCGGGAGCCCCCAATTAAAAAGATGTTTCACAGATCTCTGTGCTGTATATAGTTAACCATTTACTGCTCAATAATCCGTGGGAGCAGGGGACAGGCAGTCTGGCTCCCGGAGCCCCCAATTAAAAAGTTGTTTCAGCAACCTCTGCTGTATAGAGTTAACCATTTACTGCTCAATAATCCCTGTGAGCAGGGGACAGGCAGTGTGGCCTTGGGAGCCCCCAATTAAAAAGCTGTTTCAGAGGCCCCTGTTCTGTATATAATTAACCATTTGCTTCTCAATAGTCCCTGGGAGCAGGGGACAGGCAGTATGGCCTCGGGAGACCCCAATTAAAAAGCTGTTCCAGTGAACTCTGTGCTGTATGTATTTAACCATTTACTTTGTCTTAATAATCCCTGGGAGCTGTAGACAGTCAGTGTGACCTCGGGAGCCCATAATTAAAAAGCCGTTTCAGTGACCTCTGTGCAGTACATAGTTAACCATTTACTGCTCAATAATCCCTGGGAGCAGGGGACAGGCAGCGAGGCCTCGGGAGCCCCCAATTAAAAAGCTGTTTCAGAGACCTCTGTGCTGTATATATTTAACCATTTTCTTCTCAATAATCCCTGGGAGCAGGGGACAGGCAGTGTGGTCCGGGAACCCCCAATTAAAAAGATGTTTCACAGATCTCTGTGCTGTATATAGTTAACCATTTACTGCTCATTAATCCGTGGGAGCAGGGAACAGGCAGTCTGGCTCCCGGAGCCCCCAATTAAAAAGTTGTTTCAGTAACCTCTGCTGTATAGAGTTAACCATTTACTGCTCAATAATCCCTGGGAGAAGGGGACAGGCAGTGTGGCCTCGGGAGCCCCCAATTAAAAAGCTGTTTCAGAGACCTCTGTGCCTGTATATAGTTAACCATTTACTGCTCAATAATCCCTGTGAGCAGGGGACAGGCAGTGTGGCCTTGGGAGCCCCCAATTAAAAATCTGTTTCAGAGGCCTCTGTGCTGTATATAATTAACCATTTACTGCTCAATATACCTGGGAGCAGGGGGACAGACAGTGTGGCCTCGGGAGCCCCCAGTTAAAAACCTGTTTCAGAGACCTCTGTGCCTGAATATAGTTAACCATTTACTTCTCAATATTCCCTGGGAGCAGGGGACAGGCAGTGTGGCTCCGGGAGCCCCCAATTGAAAAGCTGTTTCAGTGACCTCTGTGCTGTGTATATTTAACCATTTACTTTGTCTTAATAAACCCTGGGAGCTGGAGACAGGCAGTGTGGCCTTGGGAGCCCCCAATTAAAAAGCTGTTTCAGAGGCCTCTGTGCTGCATATAATTAACCATTTACTGCTCAATAATCCCTGGGAGCAGGGGGACAGACAGTGTGGCCTCGGGAGCCCCCAATTAAAAAGCTGTTTCAGTGACCTGTGTGCTGTATATATTTAACCATTTACTGCTCAATCATCCCTGGGAGCAGGGGACAGGCAGCGTGGCCTCGGGAGCCCCCAATTAATCCGCTGTTTCAGAGACCTCTGTGCCTGTTTATAGTTAACCATTTACTGCTCAATAATCAGTGGGAGCAGGGGACAGGCAGTGTGGTCCGGGAGCCCCAATAAAAATGTTGTTTCAGAGACCTCTGTGCTGTATATATTTAACCATTTTCTTCTCAATAATCCCTGGGAGCAGGGGACAGGCAGTGTGGTCCGGGAACCCCCAATTAAAAAGATGTTTCACAGATCTCTGTGCTGTATATAGTTAACCATTTACTGCTCATTAATCCGTGGGAGCAGGGAACAGGCAGTCTGGCTCCCGGAGCCCCCAATTAAAAAGTTGTTTCAGTAACCTCTGCTGTATAGAGTTAACCATTTACTGCTCAATAATCCCTGTGAGCAGGGGACAGGCAGTGTGGCCTTGGGAGCCCCCAATTAAAAAGCTGTTTCAGAGGCCTCTGTGCTGTATATAATTAACCATTTACTTCTCAATAGTCCCTGGGAGAAGGGGACAGGCAGTGTGGCCTCGGGAGCCCCCAATTAAAAAGCTGTTTCAGAGACAACCTGTGCCTGTATATAGTTAACCATTTACTGCTCAATAATCCCTGTGAGCAGGGGACAGGCAGTGTGGCCTTGGGAGCCCCCAATTAAAAATCT
The DNA here is from genome assembly GCF_047496885.1 of Scyliorhinus torazame. Classification (NCBI taxonomy): domain Eukaryota; kingdom Metazoa; phylum Chordata; class Chondrichthyes; order Carcharhiniformes; family Scyliorhinidae; genus Scyliorhinus; species Scyliorhinus torazame. The sequence goes on along the minus strand of NW_027307910.1, from coordinate 316,760 downwards.
GTTTCAGAGGCCTCTGTGCTGTATATAATTAACCATTTACTGCTCAATATACCTGGGAGCAGGGGGACAGACAGTGTGGCCTCGGGAGCCCCCAGTTAAAAACCTGTTTCAGAGACCTCTGTGCCCTAATATAGTTAACCATTTACTTCTCAATATTCCCTGGGAGCAGGGGACAGGCAGTGTGGCTCCGGGAGCCCCCAATTGAAAAGCTGTTTCAGTGACCTCTGTGCTGTGTATATTTAACCATTTACTTTGTCTTAATAAACCCTGGGAGCTGGAGACAGGCAGTGTGGCCTTGGGAGCCCCCAATTAAAAAGCTGTTTCAGAGGCCTCTGTGCTGTATATAATTAACCATTTACTGCTCAATAATCCCTGGGAGCAGGGGGACAGACAGTGTGGCCTCGGGAGCCCCCAATTAAAAAGCTGTTTCAGTGACCTGTGTGCTGTATATATTTAACCATTTACTGCTCAATAATCCCTGGGAGCAGGGGACAGGCAGCGTGGCCTCGGGAGCCCCCAATTAAAAAGCTGTTTCAGTGATCTCTGTGCTGTATATAGTTAACAATTTACTGCTCAATAATCCCTGGGAGCAGGGGTCAGGCAGTGTGGCCTCGGGAGCCCCCAATTAAACCGCTGTTTCAGAGACCCATGTGCCTGTTTATAGTTAACCATTTACTGCTCAATAATCAGTGGGAGCAGGGGACAGGCAGTGTGGTCCGGGAGCCCCAATTAAAATGCTGGTTCAGAGACCTCTGTCCCTGTATATACTTAACCATTTACTGCTCAATAATAACTGGGAGCAGGGGTTGAAATGCTGTGTCAGAGACCACTGGGCCTGTATATAGTTAACCATTTACTGCTCAATAATCCCTGGAAGCATGGGACAGGCAGTGTGGCCTCGGGAGCCTTCAGTTAAAAAGGTGTTTCAGATACTCTGTGCTGTATGTTGTTAACCATTTACTGCTCAATATTTCCTGGGAGCATGGGACAGGGAGTGTGGCCTCGGGAGCCCCCAGTTAAAAAGGTGTTTCAGATAAACTGTGCTGTATATAGTTAACCATTTACTGCTCAATAATCCCTGGGAGCAGGGAGCAGGCAGTGTGGCTCCGGATGCCCCCAATTAAAACGCTGTTTCAGAAACCTATGTGCTGTACGTAGTTAACCATTTACTGCTCAATAATCCCTGTGAGCAGGCGTCAGGCATTGTGGCCTCGAGAGCCCCCTGTTAAAAACGTGTTTCAGATACTCTGCGCCTGTATATAGCAAACCATTTACTGCTCAATAAACCCTGGGAGCAGGGGGGCAGACAATGTGCTCCCGGAGCCCACAATTAAAAAGTTGTTTCAGAGACCTATGTGCCTGTATATAGTTAACCATTTACTGCTCAATAATCCCTGGGAGCAGGAGACAGGCAGTGTGGTCCGGGAGCCCCCAATTAAAAAGCTGTTTCAGAGGACTCTGTGCTATATATAATTAACCATTTACTTCTCAATAATGCCTGGGAGCAGGGGACAGGCAGTGTGGCCTCGGGAGCCCCCAATTAAAAAGCTGTTTCAGAGACCTCTGTGCTGTATGTAGTTAACCATTTACTGCTCAATAGTCCCTGGGAGCAGGGGACAGGCAGCGTGGTCCGGGAGCCCCCAGTTAAAAACCTGTTTCAGAGACCTCTGTGCCTGAATATAGTTAACCATTTACTTCTCAATATTCCCTGGGAGCAGGGGACAGGCAGTGTGGCTCCGGGAGCCCCCAATTGAAAAGCTGTTTCAGTGACCTCTGTGCTGTGTATATTTAACCATTTACTTTGTCTTAAGAAACCCTGGGAGCTGGAGACAGGCAGTGTGGCCTCGGGAGCCCCCAATTAAAAAGCAGTTTCAGTGACAACTGTGCTGTATATGTTTAACCATTTACTTGGTCTTAATAATCGCTGGGAGCTGTAGACAGGCAGTGTGGCCTCGGGAGCCCCCAATTGAAAAGCAGTTTCAGTGACAACTGTGCTGTATATATGTAACCATTTACTGCTCAATAATCCCTGGGAGCAGGGGACAGGCAGTGTGGCCTCGGGAGCCCCCAATTAAAAAGATGTTTCACAGACCTCTGTGCTGTATATAGTTAACCATTTACTGCTCAATAATCCGTGGGAGCAGGGGACATGCAGTGTGGCTCCCGGAGCCCCCAATTAAAAGGTTGTTTCAGAGACCTCTGTGCTCTATATATTTAACCATTTACTGCTCAATAATCCCTGGGAGCAGGGGACAGGCAGTGTGGCCTCGGGAGCCCCCAATTAAAAAGCTTTTTCAGTGACCTCTGTGCTGTATATAGTTAACAATTTAATGCTCAATAATCCCTGGGAGCAGGGGTCAGGCAGTGTGGCCTCGGGAGCCCCCAATTTAAAAGCTGTTTCAGTGACCTCTGTGCCTGTATATAGTTAACCATTTACTGCTCAATAATCCCTGGGAGCAGGGGACAGGCAGTGTGGCTCCGGGATCCCCCAATTAAAAAGCTGTTTCAGAGGCCTCTGTGCTGTGTATAGTTAACCATTTACTTCTCAATATTCCCTGGGAGCAGGGGACAGGCAGTGTGGCTCCGGGAGCCCCCAATTGAAAAGCTGTTTCAGTGACCTCTGTGCTGTGTATATTTAACCATTTACTTTGTCTTAATAAACACTGGGAGCTGGAGACAGGCAGTGTGGCCTTGGGAGCCCCCAATTAAAAAGCTGTTTCAGAGGCCTCTGTGCTGTATATAATTAACCATTTACTGCTCAATAATCCCTGGGAGCAGGGGGACAGACAGTGTGGCCTCGGGAGCCCCCAATTAAAAAGCAGTTTCAGTGACCTGTGTGCTGTATATATTTAACCATTTACTGCTCAATAATCCCTGGGAGCAGGGGACAGGCAGCGTGGCCTCGGGAGCCCCCAATTAAAAAGCTGATTCAGTGATCTCTGTGCTGTATATAGTTAACATTTTACTGCTCAATAATCCCTGGGAGCAGGTGTCAGGCAGTTTGGCCTCGGGAGCCCCCAAATCAACCGCTGTTTCAGAGACCTCTGTGCCTGTTTATAGTTAACCATTTACTGCTCAATAATCAGTGGGAGCAGGGGACAGGCAGTGTGGTCCGGGAGCCCCAATTAAAATGCTGGTTCAGAGACCTCTGTCCCTGTATATACTTAACCATTTACTGCTCAATAATACCTCGGAGCAGGGGTTGAAATGCTGTGTCAGAGACCAATGGGCCTGTATATAGTTAACCATTTACTGCTCAATAATCCCTGGGAGCATGGGACAGGCAGTGTGGCCTCGGGAGCCCCCAGTTAAAAAGGTGTTTCAGATACTCTGTGCTGTATGTTGTTAACCATTTACTGCTCAATATTCCCTGGGAGCATGGGACAGGCAGTGTGGCCTCGGGAGCCCCCAGTTAAAAAGGTGTTTCAGATAAACTGTGCTGTATATAGTTAACCATTTACTGCTCAATAATCCCTGGGAGCAGGGAGCAGGCAGTGTGGCTCCGGATGCCCCCAATTAAAACGCTGTTTCAGAAACCTATGTGCTGTACGTAGTTAACCATTTACTGCTCAATAATCCCTGTGAGCAGGGGTCAGGCATTGTGGCCTCGAGAGCCCCCTGTTAAAAACGTGTTTCAGATACTCTGCGCCTGTATATAGTAAACCATTTACTGCTCAATAATCCCTGGGAGCAGGGGGGCAGACAATGTGCTCCCGGAGCTCACAATTAAAAAGTTGTTTCAGAGACCTATGTGCCTGTATATAGTTAACCATTTACTGCTCAATATTCCCTGGGAGCAGGGGACAGGCAGTGTTTCCTCGGGAGCCCCCAATTAAAAAACTGTTTCAGAGACATCTATGCTGTATGTAGTTAACCATTTACTGCTCAATAGTCCCTGGGAGCAGGGGACAGGCAGCGTGCTCCGGGAGCCCCCAGTGAAAAACCTGTTTCAGAGACCTCTGTGCCTGAATATAGTTAACCATTTACTGCTCAATAATCCCTGGGAGCATGGGACAGGCGGTGTGGCCTCGGGAGCCCCCAGTTAAAAAGGTGTTTCAGATACGCTGTGCTGTATATAGTTAACTATTTACTGCTCAATAATCCCTGGGAGCAGGTGACAGGCCGTGTGGCTACGGGAGCCCCAATTAAAAAGCTGTTTCAGAGACCTCTGTGCTGTGTATAGTTAACCATTTACTTCTCAGTAATCCCTGCGAGCAGGGGACAGGCAGTGTGGTCCGGGACCCCCAATTAAAACGCTGTTTCGCAGACCTCTGCGCCTGGATATAGTTAACCATTTATTGCTCAATAATCCCTGGGAGCAGGGGACAGGCAGTGTGGTCCTTTAGACCCCAATAAAAAAGTTGTTTCAGTAACCTCTGCTGTATATAGTTAACCATTTACTGCTCAATAATCCCTGTGAGCAGGGGACAGGCAGTATGGCCTTGGGAGCCCCCAATTAAAAAGCTGTTTCAGAGGCCTCTGTGCTGTATATAATTAACCATTTACTTCTCAATAATCCCTGGTAGCAGGGGACAGGCAGTGTGGCCTCGGGAGCTGCCAATTAAAAAGCTGTTCCAGTGAACTCTGTGCTGTATATATTTAACCATTTACATTGTCTTAATAATCCCTGGGAGCTGGAGACAGGCAGTGTGGCCTCGGGAGCCCCCAATTGAAAAGCTGTTTCAGTGACCTCTGTGCAGTATATAGTTAATCATTTACTGCTCAATATTCCCTGGGAGCAGTGGACAGGTAGCGTGGCCTCGGGAGCCCCCAATTAAAAAGCTGTTTCAGTGACCTCTGTGCTGTCTTTATTTAACCATTTACTGCTCAATAATCCCTGGGAGCAGGGGACAGGCAGTGTGGCCTCGGGAGCCCCCAATTAAAAAGCTGTTTCAGTGACCTCTCTGCTGTACATAGTTAACAATTTACTGCTCAATAATCCCTGGTAGCAGGGGTCAGGCAGTGTGGCCTCGGGAGCCCCCAATTAAAAAGCTGTTTCAGTGACCTCCGTGCCTGTATATAGTTAACCATTTACTGCTCAATAATCCCTGGGAGCAGGGGACAGGCAGTGTGGCTCCGGGATCCCCAATTAAAAAGCTGTTTCAGTGACCTCTGTGCTGTATATAGTTAACCATTTACTGCTCAATAATCAGTGGGAGCAGGGGACAGGCAGTGTGGTCCGGGAGCCCCAAATAAAATGCTGGTTCAGAGACATCTGTCCCTGTATATACTTAACCATTTACTGCTCAATAATCCCTGGGAGCAGGGGTTGAAATGCTGTGTCAGAGACCACTGGGCCTGTATATAGTTTACCATTTACTGCTCAATAATCCCTGGGAGCAGGGGACAGGCAGTGTGGCATCGCAAGCCCCCAGTTAAAAATGTGTTTCAGATACTCTGTGCTGTATATTGTTAAACATTTACTGCTCAATAATCCCTGGGAGCATGGGACAGGCAGTGTGCCTCGGGAGCCCCCAGTTAAAAAGGTGTTTCAGATACTCTGTGCTGTATATAGTTAACCATTTACTGCTCAATAATTCCTGGGAGCAGGGCACAGGCAGTGTGGTCCGGGAGCCCCCAGTTAAAAACCTGTTTCAGAGACCTCTGTGCCTGTATATAGTTAACCATTTCCTGCTCAATATTCCCTGGGAACATGGGACAGGCAGTGTGGCCTCGGGAGCCCCCAGTTAAAATGGTGTTTCGGATACTCTGTGCTGTATATAGTTAACCATTTACTTCTCAATAATTCCTGGGAGCAGGGGACTGGCAGTGTGGTCCGGCACCCCCAATTAAAATGCTGTTTCATATACCTCTGCGCCAGGATATAGTTAACCATTTACTGCTCAATAATCCCTGGGAGCAGGGGACAGGCAGTGTGGCTCCGGGAGCCCCCAATTAAAAAGCTTTTTCAGAGACCTCTGTGCAGTGTATACTTAACCATTTGCTTCTCAATAATCCCTGGGAGCAGGGAACATGCAGTGTGGTCCGTGAGCCACAATTAAAAAGCTGTTTCAGAGTCCGCTGTTCTGTATATAGTTAACCATTTACTGCTCAATAATCCTTCGGAGCAGGGGACAGGCAGTGTGACCTCGGGAGCTCCCAATTAAAAAGCTGTTTCAGAGGCCTCTGTGCTGTATATAGTTAACCATTTACTGCTCAATAATCCCTGGGAGCAGGGGACAGGCAGTGTGGCCTCGGGAGCCCCCAATTAAAAAGCTGTTTCAGTGAACTCTGTGCCTATAAATAGTTAACCATTTACTGCTCAATAATCCTTCGGAGCAGGGGACAGGCAGTGTGACCTCGGGAGCTCCCAATTAAAAAGCTGTTTCAGAGGCCTCTGTGCTGTATATAGTTAACCATTTACTGCTCAATAATCCCTGGGAGCAGGGGACAGGCAGTGTGGCCTCGGGAGCCCCCAATTAAAAAGCTGTTTCAGTGAACTCTGTGCCTATAAATAGTTAACCATTTATGTCTCAATAACCCCTGGGACCAGGGGTCTGGCAGTGTGGCCTCGAGAGCCCCCAGTTAAAAACGTGTTTCAGTGAACTCAGTGCCTAAATATAGTTAACCATTTACGTCTCAATTATCCTGGGGAGCAGGGGACAGGCAGTGTGGCTCCGGGAGCACCCAATTAAAAAGTAGTTTCAGAGATCTCTGTGCTGTATATAGTTAACCATTTAATTCTCAATTAACCCTGGGAGCAGGGGACAGGCAGTGTAGCTCCGGGAGCCCCCAATTAAAAAGCTGTTTCAGAGACCTCTGTGCTGTATATAGTTAACCATTTACTTCTCAATAATCCCTGGGAGCAGGGGACAGGCAGTGTGGTCTCGAGAGCCCCCAATTAAAAAACTGTTTCAGAGACCTCTGTGCTGTATATAGTTAACCATTTACTTCTCAATAATCTCTGGGAGCAGCGGACAGGCAGTGTGGTCTCGGGAGCCCCCATTTAAAAAGCTGTGTCAGAGAACTCTGTGCTGTGTATCGTTAACCATTTACTGCTCAATAACCCCTGGGAACAGGGGACAGGCAGTGTGGCCTAGGGATCCCCCAATTAAAAAGCTGTTTCTGAGATCTCTGTGCTGTATATATTTAACCATTTACTGCTCAATAATCCCTGGGAGCAGGGGACAGGCAGCGTGGCCTCGGGTGCCCCCAATTAAAAAGCTGTTTCAGTGACCACTGTGCTATATATATTTAACCATTTACTGCTCAATAATCCCTGGGAGCAGGGGACAGGCAGTGTGGTCCGGGAGCCCCCAATTAAAAAGCTGTTTCAGGGACCACTGTGCTGTGTATATTTAACCATTTACTTCTCAATAATCCCTGGGAGCAGGGGACAGGCAGTGTGGTCTTGGGAGAAAACAATTAAAACGCTGTTTCAGAGACCTCTGTGCCTGTATATAGTTAACCATTTACTTCTCAATAATCCCTGGGAGCAAGGGACAGGCAGCGTGGCTCCAGGAGCCCCCAATTAAAAAGCTGTTTCAGAGACCTCTGTGCTGTATATATTTAACCATTTACTTCTCAATAATCCCTGGGAGCAGGGGACAGGCAGTGTGGCCTCGGGAGCCCCCAATTAAAAAGCTGTTTCAGAGACCTCTGCGCTGTATATAGTTAACCATTTACTGCTCAATAATCCCTGGGAGCAGGGGACAGGCAGTGTGGCCTCGGGAGCCCCCAATTTAAAAACTGTTTCAGGGACCTCTGTGCCTGAATATAGTTAACAATTTACTGCTCAATAATCCCTGGGAGCAGGGGAAAGGCAGTGTGGCGTCGTGAGCCCCCAATTAAAAAGCTGTTTCAGAGACGTCTGTGCTGTATATATTTAACCATTTTCTTCTCAATAATCCCTGGGAGCAGGGGACAGCAGTGTGGCCTCGGGAGCCCCCAATTAAAAAGCTGATACAGAGACCTATGTGCTGTATATCGTTAACCATTTTCTTCTCAATAATCCCTGGGAGCAGGGGACAGCAGTGTGGCCTCGGGAGCCCCCAATTAAAAAGCTGATTCAGAAACGTCTGTGCTGTATATATTTAACCATTTTCTTCTCAATAATCCCTGGGAGCATGGGACAGCAGTGTGGCCTCGGGAGCCCCCAATTAAAAAGCTGATTCAGAGACCTATGTGCTGTATATCGTTAACCATTAACTTCTCAATAATCCCTGGGAGCAGGGGACAGGCAGTGTGGTCCGGGACCCCCAATTAAAATGCTGTTTCAGAGACCTCTGCGCCTGGATATAGTTAACCATTTACTGCTCAATAATCCCTGGGAGCAGGGGACAGGCAGTGTGGCTCCGGGAGCCCCCAATTAAAAAGCTTTTTCAGAGACCTCTGTGCAGTGTATACTTAACCATTTGCTTCTCAATAATCCCTGGGAGCAGGGAACATGCAGTGTGGTCCGTGAGCCACAATTAAAAAGCTGTTTCAGAGTCCGCTGTTCTGTATATAGTTAACCATTTACTGCTCAATAATCCTTCGGAGCAGGGGACAGGCAGTGTGACCTCGGGAGCCCCCAATTAAAAAGCTGTTTCAGAGGCCTCTGTGCTGTATATAGTTAACCATTTACTGCTCAATAATCCCTGGGAGCAGGGGACAGGCAGTGTGGCCTTGGGAGCCCCCAATTAAAAAGCTGTTTCAGTGAACTCTGTGCCTATAAATAGTTAACCATTTATGTCTCAATAATCCCTGGGACCAGGGGTCAGGCAGTGTGGCCTCGAGAGCCCCCAGTTAAAAACGTGTTTCAGTGAACTCAGTGCCTAAATATAGTTAACCATTTTCGTCTCAATAATCCTGGGGAGCAGGGGACAGGCAGTGTGGCTCCGGGAGCACCCAATTAAAAAGCTGTTTCAGAGATCTCTGTGCTGTATATAGTTAACCATTTCTCAATTATCCCTGGGAGCAGGGGACAGGCAGTGTAGCTCCGGGAGCCCCCAATTAAAAAGCTGTTTCAGAGACCTCTGTGCTGTATATAGTTAACCATTTACTTCTCAATAATCCCTGGGAGCAGGGGACAGGCAGTGTGGTCTCGAGAGCCCCCAATTAAAAAACTGTTTCAGAGACCTCTGTGCTGTATATAGTTAACCATTTACTTCTCAATAATCTCTGGGAGCAGCGGACAGGCAGTGTGGTCTCGGGAGCCCCCATTTAAAAAGCTGTGTCAGAGAACTCTGTGCTGTGTATCGTTAACCATTTACTGCTCAATAACACCTGGGAACAGGGGACAGGCAGTGTGGCCTAGGGATCCCCCAATTAAAAAGCTGTTTCTGAGATCTCTGTGCTGTATATATTTAACCATTTACTGCTCAATAATCCCTGGGAGCAGGGGACAGGCAGTGTGGTCCGGGAGCCCCCAATTAAAAAGCTGTTTCAGGGACCACTGTGCTGTGTATATTTAACCATTTACTTCTCAATAATCCCTGGGAGCAGGGGACAGGCAGTGTGGTCTTGGGAGAAAACAATTAAAACGCTGTTTCAGAGACCTCTGTGCCTGTATATAGTTAACCATTTACTTCTCAATAATCCCTGGGAGCAAGGGACAGGCAGTGTGGCTCCAGGAACCACCAATTAAAAAGCTGTTTCAGAGACCTCTGTGCTGTATATATTTAACCATTTACTTCTCAATAATCCCTGGGAGCAGGGGACAGGCAGTGTGGCCTCGGGAGCCCCCAATTAAAAAGCTGTTTCAGAGACCTCTGCGCTGTATATAGTTAACCATTTACTGCTCAATAATCACTGGGAGCAGGGGACAGGCAGTGTGGCCTCGGGAGCCCCCAATTTAAAAACTGTTTCAGGGACCTCTGTGCCTGAATATAGTTAACAATTTACTGCTCAATAATCCCTGGGAGCAGGGGACAGGCAGTGTGGCGTCGTGAGCCCCCAATTAAAAAGCTGTTTCAGAGACGTCTGTGCTGTATATATTTAACCATTTTCTTCTCAATAATCCCTGGGAGCAGGGGACAGCAGTGTGGCCTCGGGAGCCCCCAATTAAAAAGCTGATTCAGAGACCTCTGTGCTGTATATCGTTAACCATTTTCTTCACAATAATCCCTGGGAGCAGGGGACAGCAGTGTGGCCTCGGGAGCCCCCAATTAAAAAGCTGATTCAGAGCCGTCTGTGCTGTATATATTTAACCATTTTCTTCTCAATAATCCCTGGGAGCATGGGACAGCAGTGTGGCCTCGGGAGCCCCCAAATAAAAAGGTGATTCAGAGACCTATGTGCTGTATATCGTTAACCATTTACTTCTCAATAATCCCTGGGAGCAGGGGACAGGCAGTGTGGTCTCTTGAGAAAACAATTAAAACTCTGTTTCAGAGACCTCTGTGCCTGTATATAGTTAACCATTTACTGCTCAATAATCCCTGGGTGCAGGGGACAGGCAGTGTGGCCTCGGGAGCACCCAATTAAAAAGCTGTTTCAGTGATCTCAGTGCCTAAATATAGTTAACCATTTACGTCTCAATAATCCTGGGGAGCAGGGGACAGGCAGTGTGGCTCCGGGAGCCCCCAATTAAAAAGCTGTTTCAGAGATCTCTGTGCTGTATATAGTTAACCATTTACTTCTCAATTATCCCTGGGAGCAGGGGACAGGCAGTGTAGCTCCGGGAGCCCCCAATTAAAAAGCTGTTTCAGAGACCTCTGTGCTGTATATAGTTAACCATTTACTTCTCAATAATCCCTGGGAGCAGGGGACAGGCAGTGTGGCCTAGGGATCCCCCAATTAAAAAGCTGTTTCAGAGATCTCTGTGCTGAATATATTTAACCATTTACTGCTCAATAATCCCTGGGAGCAGGGGACAGGCAGCGAGCCCTCGGGTGCCCCCAATTAAAAAGCTGTTTCAGTGACCACTGTGCTATATATATTTAACAATTTACTGCTCAATAATCCCTGGGAGCAGGGGACAGGCAGTGTGGCCTCGGGAGCTCCCAATTTAAAAACTGTTTCAGGGACCTCTGTGCCTGAATATAGTTAACAATTTACTGCTCAATAATCCCTGGGAGCAGGGGACAGGCAGTGTGGCGTCGTGAGCCCCCAATTAAAAAGCTGTTTCAGAGACGTCTGTGCTGTATATATTTAACCATTTTCTTCTCAATAATCCCTGGGAGCAGGGGACAGCAGTGTGGCCTCGGGAGCCCCCAATTAAAAAGCTGATTCAGAGACCTCTGTGCTGTATATCGTTAACCATTTTCTTCTCAATAATCCCTGGGAGCAGGGGACAGCAGTGTGGCCTCGGGAGCCCCCAATTAAAAAGCTGATTCAGAGACGTCTGTGCTGTATATATTTAACCATTTTCTTCTCAATAATCCCTGGGAGCATGGGACAGCAGTGTGGCCTCGGGAGCCCCCAAATACAAAGCTGATTCAGAGACCTATGTGCTGTATATCGTTAACCATTTACTTCTCAATAATCCCTGGGAGCAGGGGACAGGCAGTGTGGTCTCTTGAAAAAACAATTAAAACTCTGTTTGAGAGACCTCTGTGCCTGTATATAGTTAACCATTTACTGCTCAATAATCCCTGGGTGCAGGGGACAGGCAGTGTGGCCTCGGGGGCACCCAATTAAAAAGCTGTTTCAGTGATCTCAGTGCCTAGATATAGTTAACCATTTACGTCTCAATAATCCTGGGGAGCAGGGGACAGGCAGTGTGGCTCCGGGAGCCCCCAATTAAAAAGCTGTTTCAGAGATCTCTGTGCTGTATATAGTGAACCATTTACTTCTCATTTATCCCTGGGGGCAGGGGACAGGCAGTGTAGCTCCGGGAGCCCCCAATTAAAAAGCTGTTTCAGAGACCTCTGTGCTGTATATAGTTAACCATTTACTTCTCAATAATCCCTGGGAGCAGGGGACAGGCAGTGTGGCCTAGGGATCCCCCAATTAAAAAGCTGTTTCAGAGATCTCTGTGCTGTATATATTTAACCATTTACTGCTCAATAATCCCTGGGAGCAGGGGACAGGCAGCGAGCCCTCGGGTGCCCCCAATTAAAAAGCTGTTTCAGTGACCACTGTGCTATATATATTTAACCATTTACTGCTCAATAATCCCTGGGAGCAGGGGACATGCAGTGTGGTCTCGGGAGAAAACAATTAAAACGCTGTTTCAGAGACCTCTGTGCCTGTATATAGTTAACCATTTACTTCTCAATAATCCCTGGGAGCAGGGGACAGCAGTGCGGCCTCGGGAGCCCCCAATTCAAAAGCTGTTTCAGAGACCTCTGTGCCTGTATATAGTTAACCATTTACTGCTCAATAATCCCTGGGAGCAGGGGACAGGCAGTGTGGCCTCGGGAGCCCCCAATTAAAAAATTGTTTCAGGGACCTCTGTGCCTGAATATAGTTAACAATTTACTGCTCAATAGTCCCTGGGAGCAGGGGACAGGCAGTGTGGTCCGGGAGCCCCCAATTAAAAAGCTGTTTCAGAGACGTCTGTGCTGTATATATTTAACCATTTTCTTCTCAATAATCCCTGGGAGCAGGGGACAGCAGTGTGGCCTCGAGAGCCCCCAATTAAAAAGCTGATTCAGAGACCTCTGTGCTGTATATCGTTAACCATTTACTGCTCAATAATCCCTGGGAGCAGGGGACAGGCAGTGCGGCCTCGGGAGCTCCCAATTAAAAAGCTGTTTCAGAGACCTCTGTGCATAATATTGTTAACCATTTACTGCTCAATAATCCATGGGAGCAGGGGATAGGCAGTGTGTCCTCGGGAGCCCCCAATTAAAAACGTGTTTCAGAGACCTCTGCGCCTGTATATAGTTAACCATTTACTTTGTCTTAATAATCGCTCGGAGCGGAGGACAGGCAGTGTGGCCTCGTGTGGCCCAAATTAAAAAGCAGTTTCAGAGACCTCTGTGCTGTATATATTTAGCCATTTACTGCTCAATAATCCCTGGGAGCAGGGGACAGGCAGTGTGGCACCGGGAGCCCCCAATTAAAAAGCTGTTTCAGGGACCTCTGTGCTGTGTATATTTAACCATTTACTTCTCAATAATCCCTGGGAGCAGGGGACAGGCAGTGTGGTCTCGGGAGAAAACAATGAAAACGCTGTTTCAGAGACCTCTGTGCCTGTATATAGTTAAGCATTTACTGCTCAATAATCCCTGGGAGCAGGGGACAGGCAGTGTGTCCGGGAACCCCCAATTAAAAAGCTGTTTCTGAGACCTCTGTGCTGTATATAGTTAACCATTTACTGCTCAATAATCCCTGGGAGCAGGAGACAGGCAGTGTGGTCCGGGAGCCCCCAATTAAAAAGCTGTTTCAGAGGACTCTGTGCTATATATAATTAACCATTTACTTCTCAATAATCCCTGGGAGCAGTGGACAGGCAGTGTGGTCCGGGAGCCCCCAAAAAAATGCTGGTTCAGAGACCTCTGTCCCTGTATATAGTTAAACCTTTTCCTGCTCAATAATCCCTGGGAGCAGGGGTTAAAATGATGTGTCAGAGACCACTGGGTCTGTATATAGTTAACCATTTACTTCTCAATAATCCCTGGGAGCAAGGGACAGGCAGTGTGGCTCCAGGAGCCCCCAATTAAAAAGCTGTTTCAGAGACCTCTGTGCTGTATATATTTAACCATTTACTTCTCAATAATCCCTGGGAGCAGGGGACAGCAGTGTGGCCTCGGGAGCCCCCAATTCAAAAGCTGTTCCAGAGACGTCTGCGCTGTATATATTTAACGATTTTCTTCTCAATAATCCCTGGGAGCAGGGGACAGGCAGTATGGCCTCGGGAGCCCCCAATTTAAAAACTGTTTCAGGGACCTCTGTGCCTGAATATAGTTAACAATTTACTGCTCATTAATCCCTGGGAGCAGGGGTCGGGCAGTGTGGCGTCGTGAGCCCCCAATTAAAATGCTGTTTCAGAGACGTCTGTGCTGTATATATTTAACCATTTTCTTCTCAATAATCCCTGGGAGCAGGGGACAGCAGTGTGGCATCGGGAGACCCCAATTAAAAAGCTGATTCAGAGACCTCTGTGCTGTATATCGTTAACCATTTACTTCTCAATAATCCTTGGGAGCAGGGGACAGACAGTGTGGTCGGGAGCTCCCAATTAAAAAGCTGTTTCAGTGACCTCTCTGCTGTGTATATTTAACCATTTACTTCTCAATAATCCCTGGGAGCAGGGGACAGGCAGTGTGGTCTCTTGAGAAAACAATTAAAACTCTGTTTCAGAGACCTCTGTGCCTGTATATAGTTAACCATTTACTGCTCAATAATCCCTGGGTGCAGGGGACAGGCAGTGTGGCCTCGGGAGCACCCAATTAAAAAGCTGTTTCAGTGATCTCAGTGCCTAAATATAGTTAACCATTTACGTCTCAATAATCCTGGGGAGCAGGGGACAGGCAGTGTGGCTCCGGGAGCCCCAAATTAAAAATCTGTTTCAGAGATCTCTGTGCTGTATATAGTTAACCATTTACTTCTCAATTATCACTGGGAGCAGGGGACAGGCAGTGTAGCTCCGGGAGCCCCCAATTAAAAAGCTGTTTCAGAGACGTCTGTGCTGTATATAGTTAACCATTTACTGCTCAATAATCCCTGGGAGCAGGGGACAGGCAGTGTGGTCTCTTGAGAAAACAATTAAAACAGTGTTTCAGAGACCTCTGTGCCTGTATATAGTTAACCATTTACTGCTCAATAATCCCTGGGTGCAGGGGACAGGCAGTGTGGCCTCGGGAGCACCCAATTAAAAAGCTGTTTCAGTGATCTCAGTGCCTAAATATAGTTAACCATTTACGTCTCAATGATCCTGGGGAGCAGGGGACAGGCAGTGTGGCTCCGGGAGCCCCCAATTAAAAAGCTGTTTCAGGGACCTCTGTGCTGTACATATTTAACCATTTACTTCTCAATAATCCCTGGGAGCAGGGGACAGGCAGTGTGGTCTCGGGAGAAAACAATTAAAACGCTGTTTCAGAGATCTCTGTGCCTGTATATAGTTAACCATTTACTTCTCAATAATCCCTGGGAGCAGGGGACAGGCAATGTGGCTCCAGGAGCCCCCAATTGAAAAGCTGTTTCAGAGACCTCTGTGCTGTACATATTTAACCATTTACTTCTCAATAATCCCTGGGAGCAGGGGACAGCAGTGTGGCCTCGGGAGCCCCCAATTCAAAAGCTGTTTCAGAGACCTCTGTGCAGTATATAGTTAACCATTTACTGCTCAATAATCCCTGGGAGCAGGGGACAGGCAGTGTGGCCTCGGGAGCCCCCAATTAAAAAACTGTTTCAGGGACCTCTGTGCCTGAATATAGTTAACAATTTACTGCTCAATAATCCCTGGGAGCAGGGGACAGGCAGTGTGGCGTCTTCAGCCCCCAATTAAAAAGCTGTTTTAGAGACCTCTGTGCTGTATATATTTAACCATTTTCTTCTCAATAATCCCTGGGAGCAGGGGACAGCAGTGTGGCCTCGGGAGCCCCAAATTAAAAAGCTGATTCAGAGACCTCTGTGCTGTATATCGTTAACCATTTACTGCTCAATAATCAGTGGGAGCAGGGGACAGGCAGTGTGGTCCGGGAGTCCAAATTAAAATGCTGGTTCAGAGATATCTGTCCCTGTATATACTTAACCATTTACTGCTCAATAATCCCTGGGAGCAGGGGACAGGCAGTGTGGCATCGCAAGCCCCCAGTTAAAAATGTGTTTCAGATACCCTGTGCTGTACATTGTTAACCATTTACTGATCAATAATCCCTGGGAGCATGGGACAGACGGTGTGGCCTCGGGAGCCCCCAGTTAAAAATGTGTTTCAGATACGCTGTGCTGGAAATAGTTAACCATTTACTGCTCAATAATCCCTGGGAGCAGGTGACAGGCCGTGTGGCTACGGGAGCCCCAATTAAAAAGCTGTTTCAGAGGCCTCTGTGCTGTGTATAGTTAACCATTTACTTCTCAATATTCCCTGGGAGCAGGGGACAGGCAGTGTGGCTCCGGGAGCCCCCAATTGAAAAGCTGTTTCAGTGACCTCTGTGCTGTGTATATTTAACCATTTACTTTGTCTTAATAAACACGGGAGCTGGAGACAGGCAGTGTGGCCTTGGGAGCCCCCAATTAAAAAGCTGTTTCAGAGGCCTCTGTGCTGTATATAATTAACCATTTACTGCTCAATAATCCCTGGGAGCAGGGGGACAGACAGTGTGGCCTCGGGAGCCCCCAATTAAAAAGCAGTTTCAGTGACCTGTGTGCTGTATATATTTAACCATTTACTGCTCAATAATCCCTGGGAGCAGGGGACAGGCAGCGTGGCCTCGGGAGCCCCCAATTAAAAAGCTGTTTCAGTGATCTCTGTGCTGTATATAGTTAACCATTTACTGCTCAATAATCCCTGGGAGCAGGTGTCAGGCAGTTTGGCCTCGGGAGCCCCCAATTAAACCGCTGTTTCAGAGACCTCTGTGCCTGTTTATAGTTAACCATTTACTGCTCAATAATCAGTGGGAGCAGGGGACAGGCAGTGTGGTCCGGGAGCCCCAATTAAAATGCTGCTTCAGAGACCTCTGTCCCTGTATATACTTAACCATTTACTGCTCAATAATACCTGGGAGCAGGGGTTGAAATGCTGTGTCAGAGACCACTGGGCCTGTATATAGTTAACCATTTACTGCTCAATAATCCCTGGGAGCATGGGACAGGCAGTGTGGCCTCGGGAGCCCCCAGTTAAAAAGGTGTTTCAGATACTCTGTGCTGTATGTTGTTAACCATTTACTGCTCAATATTCCCTGGGAGCATGGGACAGGCAGTGTGGCCTCGGGAGCCCCCAGTTAAAA
>NW_027307909.1:362500-392733 GCF_047496885.1 Scyliorhinus torazame | reverse complement strand
GATGGATGGATGGGTGGCCGAATGGATGGCTGGATGGATGGATGGCTGGATGGATGCCTGGCTGGAGGGATGGATGGAAGGATGGCTGGATGGACGGCTGGATGGATGGAGGGCTGGATGGATGACTGGCTGGAGGGATGGATTGATGGATGGATGGATGGATGGATGGATGGCTGAATGGATGGCTGTCTGGAGGGATGGATGGATGGATGGGTGGCTGGATGGAGGGATGGCTTGATGGTTGGCTGGCTGGAGGGATGGATGGATGGATGGCTGGATGGATGTCTGGATGGAGGGATGGCTGGATGGATGGCTGAATGGATGGATGGCTTAATGACTGGCTGGCTGGAGGGATGGATGGATGGAAGAATGGCTGGTTGGACGGCTGGATCGATGGATGGCTGGATGTATGGCTGGCTGGAGGGATGGATGGATGGATGGATGGCTGGATGGATGGCTGAATGGATGGATGGCTGGATGGATGGCTGGCTGGAGGGATGGATGGATGGATGGATGGATGGATGGATGGCTGGATGAATGGCAGGCTGGAGGATGGATGGATGGCTGGATGGATGGTTGGATGAATGGATGGCTGGATGGATGGCTGGATGGATGACTGGCTGGAGGGATGGATGGATGGATGGATGGCTGGATGGATGGCTGGATGGATGGATGGCTGGATGGATGGCTGGCTGGAGGGATGGATGGATGGATGGATGGCTGGATGGATGCTGGATGGATGGATGCCTGGATGGATGGCTGGCTGGAGGGATGGATGGGTGGATGGATGGCTGGATGGATGGCTGGATGGATGGATGGCTGGATGGATGGCTGGCAGGAGGGATGGATGGATGGATGGCTGGATGGATGGCTGGATGGATGGCTGGCTGGAGCGATGGATGAATGGATGGCTGGATGGATGGATGGCCGAATGGTTGGCTGGCTGGAGGGATGGATGTATGGATGGCTGGCTGAATGGATGGCTGGATGGATGGCAAGATGGATGGATGGCTGGATGGATGGCTCGCTGGATGGATGCGTTGATGGATGAATGGATTGATGGATGGATGGCTGGATGGATGGCTGGATGGATGGCAGGCTGAAGGGATGAAATAGATGGATGGATGGCTGGTTGGACGGCTGGATGGATGGATGGCTGGATGGATGGCTGGCTGGAGGGATGGATTGATGGATGGATGGCTGGATGGATAGCTGGATGGATGGCTGAATGGGTGGATGGATGGTTGGCTGGATGGAGGGATGGCTGGATGGAGGGATAGCTGGAGGGATGGATGGATGGCTGGATGGATGGCATGATGGATGGATGGCTGGATGGATGGCTGGCTGGAGGGATGGATGGATGGATGGATGGATGGATGGATAGCTGAATGGATGGCTGGATGGATGGATTGCTGGATGGATGGCTGGCTGGAGGGATGGATGGATGGCTGGATGGACGGCTGGATGGATGGAGGGCTGGATGGATGGCTGGCTGGAGGGATGGATTGATGGATGGATGGATGGATGGATGGCTGGATGGATGGATGGCTGAATGGATGGCTGGCTTGAGGGATGGATGGATGGATGGGTGGCTGGATGGAGGGATGGCTGGATGGTTGGCTGGCTGGAGGGATGGATGGATGGCTGGATGGATGTCTGGATGGAGGGATGGCTGGATGGATGGCTTGCTGGAGGGATGGATGGATGGATGGATGGCTGGGTGGATGGCTGGATGGATGGATGGCTGGCTGGCTGGAGGGATGGATGGATGGATGGAAGGATGGCTGGTTGGATGGCGTGATCGATGGATGGCTGGATGTATGGCTGGCTTGAGGGATGGATGGATGGCTTGATGGATAGCTGGATAGAGGAATGGCTGGATGGATGGCTGGCTGGAGGGATGGATGGATGGATGGCTGGATGGATGGCTGAATGGATGGATGGCTGGATGGGTGGCTGGCTGGAGGGATGGATGGATGGATGGATGGATGGATGGATGGCTGAATGGATGGATGGCTGGATGAATGGCTGGCTGGAGGGATGGGTGGATGGATGGATGGCTGGATGGATGGATGACTGGGTGGAGGGATGGATGGATGGATGGATGGCTGGATGGATGGCTGGATGGATGGCTGGATGGATGCCTGGATGGATGGCTGTCTGGAGGGATGGATGGATGGATGGATGGCTGGATGGATGGCTGGATGGATGGATGGCTGGATGGATGGCTGGCAGGAGGGATGGGTGGATGGATGGATGGCTGGATGGATGACTGGATGGATGGATGCCTGGATGGATGGCTGGCTGGAGGGATGGATTGATGGATGGATGGCTGGATGGATGGCTGGATGGATGGATGGCTGGATGGATGGCAGGCTGAAGGGATGAATGGATGGATGGGTGGCTGGATGGGTGGCTGGATGGATGGATGGCTGGATGGATGGCTGGCTGGAGGGATGGATTGATGGATGGATGGCTAGATGGAAAGCTGGATGGATGGCTGGATGGATGGCTGGCTGGTCGGATGGATGGATGGATGGATGGCTGGATAGAGGGATGGCTGGATATTTGGCTGGCTGGAGGGATGGATGGATGGCTGGATGGATGGCTGGATGGAGGGATGGCTGGATGGATGGCTGGCTGGAGGGATGGATGGCTGAATGGATGGCTGGTTGGATGGATGGATGGCTTAATGACTGGCTGGCTGGAGGAATGGATGGATGGATGGATGGCGGGATGGATGATTGGATGGATGGAAGGCTGGATGTATGGCTGGCTGGAGAGATGGATGAATGGTTGGATGGCTGGATGGAAGGCTTATGGAGGGATGGCTGGATGGATGGCTGGCTGGAGTGACGGATGGATGCATGGCTGGATGGTTGGCTGTATTGAGTGATGGCTGGATGGAAGGCTGGCTGGATGGATGGATGGCTGGATGGATGGATGGATGGACGGATGGATGGAGGCATGGCTGGATGGATGGCTGGCTGGAGGGATGGATGGATGGATGGATGGATGGCTGGATGGCTGGATGGAGGAATGGCTTGATGGATGGCTGGCTGGAGGGATGGATGGATGGCTGGATGGATTGCTTGATGGATGGATGGCTGGATGGACGATTGGCTGGAGGGATGGATGGATGGATGGCTGGATCGATGGCTGGATGGATGAATGGCTGCATGGATGACTGGCTGGCTGGATGGTTGGATGGCTGGATGGATGGATGGCTTGAAGAATGGATGGATAGCTGGATGGATGGCTGGACGGATGGATTGCTGGATGGATGGCTGGCTAGAGGGATGGATGGATTGCTGGATGGATGGCTGGATGGATGGATGGCTGGATGGATGGCTGGCTGGAGGAATGGATGGATGGATGGATGGCTGGATCGATGGCTGGATGGATGGATGGCAGGATGGATGGCTGGCTGGAGGGATGGATGGATGAATGGATGACTGAATGGATGGCTGGATGGATGGATGGCTGGATGGATGTCTGGCTGTAGGGATGGATGGATGGCTGGAGGGATGCATGGATGGATGGATGGCTGGATGGACGGATGGTTTGGATGGATTGCTGGATGGATGGCTGGATGGATGGATGGCTGGATGGATGGCTGGCTGGATGGATGGATGGATGGCTGGATGGAGGGATGGCTGGATGGATGGTTGGCTGGCTGGCTGGATGGATGGATGGGTGGATGGCTGGAAGGATGGCTGGATGGAGGGATGGCTGGATGGATGGCTGGCTGGAGGGATGGATGGATGGCTGGATGGATGGCTGGATGGATGGATGGCTTAATGACTGTATGGCTGGCTGGAGGGATGGATGGATGGATGGATGGCTGGATGAATGGCTGAATGGATGGATGGCTGGATGGATTGCTGGATGGATGGATGGATGGACGGTTGGCTGGATAGATGACTGGATGGAGGAATGGCTGGATGGATGGCTGGCGAGAGGGATGGATGGATGGATGGATGGATGGATGGATGGCTTAATGGATGGATGGCTGGCTGGAGGGATGGATGGATGGATGGCTGGATGGATGGCTGGATGGATGGATGGCTGGCTTGAAGAATGGATGGATGGCTGGATGGATGGCAGGACGGATGGATTGCTGGATGGATGGTTTGATGGATGGATGGCTGGATGGATGGCTGGATGGATGTATGGCTGGATGAATGGCTGGCTGGACGAATGGATGGATGGACGGCTGGATGGATGGCTGAATGGATGGATGGCTGGATGGATGGCTGGCTGGAGGGATGGGTGGATGGATGGCTGGATGGTCGGCTGGATGGATGGAGGGCTGGATGGATGATTGGCTGGAGGGATGGATTGATGGATGGATGGCTGGATGGATGGTTGGATGGATGGATGGCTGGATGGATGGCTGGCTGGAGGGATGGATGGATGGCTTTGTGGCTGGATGGAGCGATGGTTAGATGGTTGGTTGGCTGGAGGGATGAATGGATGGCTGGATGGATGTCTGGATGGATGGCTGGCAGGAGAGATGGATGGATGGATGGCTGAATGGATGGCTGGATGGATGGCTGGCTGGAGCGACGGATGAATGGATGGCTGGATGTATGGATGGCCGAATGGTTGGCTGGCTGGAGGGATGGATGAATGGATGGATGGCTGAATGGATGGCTGGATGGATGGCAGGATGGATGGATGGCTGGATGGATGGCTGGCTGGATGGATGGATTGATGGATGGATGGCTGGATGGATGGCTGGATGGATGGATGGTTGGATGGATGACAGGCTGAAGGGATGAATGGATGGATGGATGGCTGGATGGACGGCTGGATGGATGGATGGCTGGATGGATGGCTGGCTGGAGGGATGGATTGATGGATGGATGGCTGGATGGATAGCTGGATGGATGGCTGGATGGATGGATGGATGGATGGCTGGATGGAGGGATGGCTGGATGGAGGGATAGCTGGAGGGATGGATGGATGGCTGGATAGATGGCAGGATGGATGGATGGCTGGATGGATGGCTGGCTGAAGTGATGGATGGATGGATGGATGGCCGAATGGATGGCTGGATGGATGGATGGCTGGATGGATGGCTGGCTGGAGGGATGGATGGAAGGATGGCTGGATGGACGGCTGGACGGCGGTGCGCAGGGGCCTTCTGGGAGGTGAGTAGTTAGTTTAAAAGCACTTACCTTTACAGGAGCAGCCCATTGGATTTCGGCGGCAGCGGTGCGCAGGGGCCTTCTTGGAGGTGAGTAGTGAGTTTAAAAACCTTACCTTTACAGGAGCAGCCCTTTGGATTTCGGCGGCAGCGGTGCGCAGGGGCCTTCTGGGAGGTGAGTAGTTAGTTTAAAAGCACTTACCTTTACAGGAGCAGCCCATTGGATTTCGGCGGCAGCGGTGCGCAGGGGCCTTCTTGGAGGTGAGTAGTGAGTTTAAAAACCTTACCTTTACAGGAGCAGCCCTTTGGATTTCGGCGGCAGCGGTGCGCAGGGGCCTTCTGGGAGGTGAGTAGTTAGTTTAAAAGCACTTACCTTTACAGGAGCAGCCCATTGGATTTCGGCGGCAGCGGTGCGCAGGGGCCTTCTTGGAGGTGAGTAGTGAGTTTAAAAACCTTACCTTTACAGGAGCAGCCCTTTGGATTTCGGCGGCAGCGGTGCGCAGGGGCCTTCTGGGAGGTGAGTAGTTAGTTTAAAAGCACTTACCTTTACAGGAGCAGCCCATTGGATTTCGGCGGCAGCGGTGCGCAGGGGCCTTCTTGGAGGTGAGTAGTGAGTTTAAAAACCTTACCTTTACAGGAGCAGCCCTTTGGATTTCGGCGGCAGCGGTGCGCAGGGGCCTTCTGGGAGGTGAGTAGTTAGTTTAAAAGCACTTACCTTTACAGGAGCAGCCCATTGGATTTCGGCGGCAGCGGTGCGCAGGGGCCTTCTTGGAGGTGAGTAGTGAGTTTAAAAACCTTACCTTTACAGGAGCAGCCCTTTGGATTTCGGCGGCAGCGGTGCGCAGGGGCCTTCTGAGAGGTGAGTAGTTAGTTTAAAAGCACTTACCTTTACAGGAGCAGCCCATTGGATTTCGGCGGCAGCGGTGCGCAGGGGCCTTCTTGGAGGTGAGTAGTGAGTTTAAAAACCTTACCTTTACAGGAGCAGCCCTTTGGATTTCGGCGGCAGCGGTGCGCAGGGGCCTTCTGGGAGGTGAGTAGTTAGTTTAAAAGCACTTACCTTTACAGGAGCAGCCCATTGGATTTCGGCGGCAGCGGTGCGCAGGGGCCTTCTTGGAGGTGAGTAGTGAGTTTAAAAACCTTACCTTTACAGGAGCAGCCCTTTGGATTTCGGCGGCAGCGGTGCGCAGGGGCCTTCTGGGAGGTGAGTAGTTAGTTTAAAAGCACTTACCTTTACAGGAGCAGCCCATTGGATTTCGGCGGCAGCGGTGCGCAGGGGCCTTCTTGGAGGTGAGTAGTGAGTTTAAAAACCTTACCTTTACAGGAGCAGCCCTTTGGATTTCGGCGGCAGCGGTGCGCAGGGGCCTTCTGGGAGGTGAGTAGTTAGTTTAAAAGCACTTACCTTTACAGGAGCAGCCCATTGGATTTCGGCGGCAGCGGTGCGCAGGGGCCTTCTTGGAGGTGAGTAGTGAGTTTAAAAACCTTACCTTTACAGGAGCAGCCCTTTGGATTTCGGCGGCAGCGGTGCGCAGGGGCCTTCTGGGAGGTGAGTAGTTAGTTTAAAAGCACTTACCTTTACAGGAGCAGCCCATTGGATTTCGGCGGCAGCGGTGCGCAGGGGCCTTCTTGGAGGTGAGTAGTGAGTTTAAAAACCTTACCTTTACAGGAGCAGCCCTTTGGATTTCGGCGGCAGCGGTGCGCAGGGGCCTTCTGGGAGGTGAGTAGTTAGTTTAAAAGCACTTACCTTTACAGGAGCAGCCCATTGGATTTCGGCGGCAGCGGTGCGCAGGGGCCTTCTTGGAGGTGAGTAGTGAGTTTAAAAACCTTACCTTTACAGGAGCAGCCCTTTGGATTTCGGCGGCAGCGGTGCGCAGGGGCCTTCTGGGAGGTGAGTAGTTAGTTTAAAAGCACTTACCTTTACAGGAGCAGCCCATTGGATTTCGGCGGCAGCGGTGCGCAGGGGCCTTCTTGGAGGTGAGTAGTGAGTTTAAAAACCTTACCTTTACAGGAGCAGCCCTTTGGATTTCGGCGGCAGCGGTGCGCAGGGGCCTTCTGGGAGGTGAGTAGTTAGTTTAAAAGCACTTACCTTTACAGGAGCAGCCCATTGGATTTCGGCGGCAGCGGTGCGCAGGGGCCTTCTTGGAGGTGAGTAGTGAGTTTAAAAACCTTACCTTTACAGGAGCAGCCCTTTGGATTTCGGCGGCAGCGGTGCGCAGGGGCCTTCTGGGAGGTGAGTAGTTAGTTTAAAAGCACTTACCTTTACAGGAGCAGCCCATTGGATTTCGGCGGCAGCGGTGCGCAGGGGCCTTCTTGGAGGTGAGTAGTGAGTTTAAAAACCTTACCTTTACAGGAGCAGCCCTTTGGATTTCGGCGGCAGCGGTGCGCAGGGGCCTTCTGGGAGGTGAGTAGTTAGTTTAAAAGCACTTACCTTTACAGGAGCAGCCCATTGGATTTCGGCGGCAGCGGTGCGCAGGGGCCTTCTTGGAGGTGAGTAGTGAGTTTAAAAACCTTACCTTTACAGGAGCAGCCCTTTGGATTTCGGCGGCAGCGGTGCGCAGGGGCCTTCTGGGAGGTGAGTAGTTAGTTTAAAAGCACTTACCTTTACAGGAGCAGCCCATTGGATTTCGGCGGCAGCGGTGCGCAGGGGCCTTCTTGGAGGTGAGTAGTGAGTTTAAAAACCTTACCTTTACAGGAGCAGCCCTTTGGATTTC
The DNA here is from genome assembly GCF_047496885.1 of Scyliorhinus torazame. NCBI lineage: Eukaryota > Metazoa > Chordata > Chondrichthyes > Carcharhiniformes > Scyliorhinidae > Scyliorhinus > Scyliorhinus torazame. The sequence continues at coordinate 384,873 of NW_027307909.1, read as the reverse complement.
GGCGGCAGCGGTGCGCAGGGGCCTTCTGGGAGGTGAGTAGTTAGTTTAAAAGCACTTACCTTTACAGGAGCAGCCCATTGGATTTCGGCGGCAGCGGTGCGCAGGGGCCTTCTTGGAGGTGAGTAGTGAGTTTAAAAACCTTACCTTTACAGGAGCAGCCCTTTGGATTTCGGCGGCAGCGGTGCGCAGGGGCCTTCTGGGAGGTGAGTAGTTAGTTTAAAAGCACTTACCTTTACAGGAGCAGCCCATTGGATTTCGGCGGCAGCGGTGCGCAGGGGCCTTCTTGGAGGTGAGTAGTGAGTTTAAAAACCTTACCTTTACAGGAGCAGCCCTTTGGATTTCGGCGGCAGCGGTGCGCAGGGGCCTTCTGGGAGGTGAGTAGTTAGTTTAAAAGCACTTACCTTTACAGGAGCAGCCCATTGGATTTCGGCGGCAGCGGTGCGCAGGGGCCTTCTTGGAGGTGAGTAGTGAGTTTAAAAACCTTACCTTTACAGGAGCAGCCCTTTGGATTTCGGCGGCAGCGGTGCGCAGGGGCCTTCTGGGAGGTGAGTAGTTAGTTTAAAAGCACTTACCTTTACAGGAGCAGCCCATTGGATTTCGGCGGCAGCGGTGCGCAGGGGCCTTCTTGGAGGTGAGTAGTGAGTTTAAAAACCTTACCTTTACAGGAGCAGCCCTTTGGATTTCGGCGGCAGCGGTGCGCAGGGGCCTTCTGGGAGGTGAGTAGTTAGTTTAAAAGCACTTACCTTTACAGGAGCAGCCCATTGGATTTCGGCGGCAGCGGTGCGCAGGGGCCTTCTTGGAGGTGAGTAGTGAGTTTAAAAACCTTACCTTTACAGGAGCAGCCCTTTGGATTTCGGCGGCAGCGGTGCGCAGGGGCCTTCTGGGAGGTGAGTAGTTAGTTTAAAAGCACTTACCTTTACAGGAGCAGCCCATTGGATTTCGGCGGCAGCGGTGCGCAGGGGCCTTCTTGGAGGTGAGTAGTGAGTTTAAAAACCTTACCTTTACAGGAGCAGCCCTTTGGATTTCGGCGGCAGCGGTGCGCAGGGGCCTTCTGGGAGGTGAGTAGTTAGTTTAAAAGCACTTACCTTTACAGGAGCAGCCCATTGGATTTCGGCGGCAGCGGTGCGCAGGGGCCTTCTTGGAGGTGAGTAGTGAGTTTAAAAACCTTACCTTTACAGGAGCAGCCCTTTGGATTTCGGCGGCAGCGGTGCGCAGGGGCCTTCTGGGAGGTGAGTAGTTAGTTTAAAAGCACTTACCTTTACAGGAGCAGCCCATTGGATTTCGGCGGCAGCGGTGCGCAGGGGCCTTCTTGGAGGTGAGTAGTGAGTTTAAAAACCTTACCTTTACAGGAGCAGCCCTTTGGATTTCGGCGGCAGCGGTGCGCAGGGGCCTTCTGGGAGGTGAGTAGTTAGTTTAAAAGCACTTACCTTTACAGGAGCAGCCCATTGGATTTCGGCGGCAGCGGTGCGCAGGGGCCTTCTTGGAGGTGAGTAGTGAGTTTAAAAACCTTACCTTTACAGGAGCAGCCCTTTGGATTTCGGCGGCAGCGGTGCGCAGGGGCCTTCTGGGAGGTGAGTAGTTAGTTTAAAAGCACTTACCTTTACAGGAGCAGCCCATTGGATTTCGGCGGCAGCGGTGCGCAGGGGCCTTCTTGGAGGTGAGTAGTGAGTTTAAAAACCTTACCTTTACAGGAGCAGCCCTTTGGATTTCGGCGGCAGCGGTGCGCAGGGGCCTTCTGGGAGGTGAGTAGTTAGTTTAAAAGCACTTACCTTTACAGGAGCAGCCCATTGGATTTCGGCGGCAGCGGTGCGCAGGGGCCTTCTTGGAGGTGAGTAGTGAGTTTAAAAACCTTACCTTTACAGGAGCAGCCCTTTGGATTTCGGCGGCAGCGGTGCGCAGGGGCCTTCTGGGAGGTGAGTAGTTAGTTTAAAAGCACTTACCTTTACAGGAGCAGCCCATTGGATTTCGGCGGCAGCGGTGCGCAGGGGCCTTCTTGGAGGTGAGTAGTGAGTTTAAAAACCTTACCTTTACAGGAGCAGCCCTTTGGATTTCGGCGGCAGCGGTGCGCAGGGGCCTTCTGGGAGGTGAGTAGTTAGTTTAAAAGCACTTACCTTTACAGGAGCAGCCCATTGGATTTCGGCGGCAGCGGTGCGCAGGGGCCTTCTTGGAGGTGAGTAGTGAGTTTAAAAACCTTACCTTTACAGGAGCAGCCCTTTGGATTTCGGCGGCAGCGGTGCGCAGGGGCCTTCTGGGAGGTGAGTAGTTAGTTTAAAAGCACTTACCTTTACAGGAGCAGCCCATTGGATTTCGGCGGCAGCGGTGCGCAGGGGCCTTCTTGGAGGTGAGTAGTGAGTTTAAAAACCTTACCTTTACAGGAGCAGCCCTTTGGATTTCGGCGGCAGCGGTGCGCAGGGGCCTTCTGGGAGGTGAGTAGTTAGTTTAAAAGCACTTACCTTTACAGGAGCAGCCCATTGGATTTCGGCGGCAGCGGTGCGCAGGGGCCTTCTTGGAGGTGAGTAGTGAGTTTAAAAACCTTACCTTTACAGGAGCAGCCCTTTGGATTTCGGCGGCAGCGGTGCGCAGGGGCCTTCTGGGAGGTGAGTAGTTAGTTTAAAAGCACTTACCTTTACAGGAGCAGCCCATTGGATTTCGGCGGCAGCGGTGCGCAGGGGCCTTCTTGGAGGTGAGTAGTGAGTTTAAAAACCTTACCTTTACAGGAGCAGCCCTTTGGATTTCGGCGGCAGCGGTGCGCAGGGGCCTTCTGGGAGGTGAGTAGTTAGTTTAAAAGCACTTACCTTTACAGGAGCAGCCCATTGGATTTCGGCGGCAGCGGTGCGCAGGGGCCTTCTTGGAGGTGAGTAGTGAGTTTAAAAACCTTACCTTTACAGGAGCAGCCCTTTGGATTTCGGCGGCAGCGGTGCGCAGGGGCCTTCTGGGAGGTGAGTAGTTAGTTTAAAAGCACTTACCTTTACAGGAGCAGCCCATTGGATTTCGGCGGCAGCGGTGCGCAGGGGCCTTCTTGGAGGTGAGTAGTGAGTTTAAAAACCTTACCTTTACAGGAGCAGCCCTTTGGATTTCGGCGGCAGCGGTGCGCAGGGGCCTTCTGGGAGGTGAGTAGTTAGTTTAAAAGCACTTACCTTTACAGGAGCAGCCCATTGGATTTCGGCGGCAGCGGTGCGCAGGGGCCTTCTTGGAGGTGAGTAGTGAGTTTAAAAACCTTACCTTTACAGGAGCAGCCCTTTGGATTTCGGCGGCAGCGGTGCGCAGGGGCCTTCTGGGAGGTGAGTAGTTAGTTTAAAAGCACTTACCTTTACAGGAGCAGCCCATTGGATTTCGGCGGCAGCGGTGCGCAGGGGCCTTCTTGGAGGTGAGTAGTGAGTTTAAAAACCTTACCTTTACAGGAGCAGCCCTTTGGATTTCGGCGGCAGCGGTGCGCAGGGGCCTTCTGGGAGGTGAGTAGTTAGTTTAAAAGCACTTACCTTTACAGGAGCAGCCCATTGGATTTCGGCGGCAGCGGTGCGCAGGGGCCTTCTTGGAGGTGAGTAGTGAGTTTAAAAACCTTACCTTTACAGGAGCAGCCCTTTGGATTTCGGCGGCAGCGGTGCGCAGGGGCCTTCTGGGAGGTGAGTAGTTAGTTTAAAAGCACTTACCTTTACAGGAGCAGCCCATTGGATTTCGGCGGCAGCGGTGCGCAGGGGCCTTCTTGGAGGTGAGTAGTGAGTTTAAAAACCTTACCTTTACAGGAGCAGCCCTTTGGATTTCGGCGGCAGCGGTGCGCAGGGGCCTTCTGGGAGGTGAGTAGTTAGTTTAAAAGCACTTACCTTTACAGGAGCAGCCCATTGGATTTCGGCGGCAGCGGTGCGCAGGGGCCTTCTTGGAGGTGAGTAGTGAGTTTAAAAACCTTACCTTTACAGGAGCAGCCCTTTGGATTTCGGCGGCAGCGGTGCGCAGGGGCCTTCTGGGAGGTGAGTAGTTAGTTTAAAAGCACTTACCTTTACAGGAGCAGCCCATTGGATTTCGGCGGCAGCGGTGCGCAGGGGCCTTCTTGGAGGTGAGTAGTGAGTTTAAAAACCTTACCTTTACAGGAGCAGCCCTTTGGATTTCGGCGGCAGCGGTGCGCAGGGGCCTTCTGGGAGGTGAGTAGTTAGTTTAAAAGCACTTACCTTTACAGGAGCAGCCCATTGGATTTCGGCGGCAGCGGTGCGCAGGGGCCTTCTTGGAGGTGAGTAGTGAGTTTAAAAACCTTACCTTTACAGGAGCAGCCCTTTGGATTTCGGCGGCAGCGGTGCGCAGGGGCCTTCTGGGAGGTGAGTAGTTAGTTTAAAAGCACTTACCTTTACAGGAGCAGCCCATTGGATTTCGGCGGCAGCGGTGCGCAGGGGCCTTCTTGGAGGTGAGTAGTGAGTTTAAAAACCTTACCTTTACAGGAGCAGCCCTTTGGATTTCGGCGGCAGCGGTGCGCAGGGGCCTTCTGGGAGGTGAGTAGTTAGTTTAAAAGCACTTACCTTTACAGGAGCAGCCCATTGGATTTCGGCGGCAGCGGTGCGCAGGGGCCTTCTTGGAGGTGAGTAGTGAGTTTAAAAACCTTACCTTTACAGGAGCAGCCCTTTGGATTTCGGCGGCAGCGGTGCGCAGGGGCCTTCTGGGAGGTGAGTAGTTAGTTTAAAAGCACTTACCTTTACAGGAGCAGCCCATTGGATTTCGGCGGCAGCGGTGCGCAGGGGCCTTCTTGGAGGTGAGTAGTGAGTTTAAAAACCTTACCTTTACAGGAGCAGCCCTTTGGATTTCGGCGGCAGCGGTGCGCAGGGGCCTTCTGGGAGGTGAGTAGTTAGTTTAAAAGCACTTACCTTTACAGGAGCAGCCCATTGGATTTCGGCGGCAGCGGTGCGCAGGGGCCTTCTTGGAGGTGAGTAGTGAGTTTAAAAACCTTACCTTTACAGGAGCAGCCCTTTGGATTTCGGCGGCAGCGGTGCGCAGGGGCCTTCTGGGAGGTGAGTAGTTAGTTTAAAAGCACTTACCTTTACAGGAGCAGCCCATTGGATTTCGGCGGCAGCGGTGCGCAGGGGCCTTCTGGGAGGTGAGTAGTTAGTTTAAAAGCACTTACCTTTACAGGAGCAGCCCATTGGATTTCGGCGGCAGCGGTGCGCAGGGGCCTTCTTGGAGGTGAGTAGTGAGTTTAAAAACCTTACCTTTACAGGAGCAGCCCTTTGGATTTCGGCGGCAGCGGTGCGCAGGGGCCTTCTGGGAGGTGAGTAGTTAGTTTAAAAGCACTTACCTTTACAGGAGCAGCCCATTGGATTTCGGCGGCAGCGGTGCGCAGGGGCCTTCTTGGAGGTGAGTAGTGAGTTTAAAAACCTTACCTTTACAGGAGCAGCCCTTTGGATTTCGGCGGCAGCGGTGCGCAGGGGCCTTCTGGGAGGTGAGTAGTTAGTTTAAAAGCACTTACCTTTACAGGAGCAGCCCATTGGATTTCGGCGGCAGCGGTGCGCAGGGGCCTTCTTGGAGGTGAGTAGTGAGTTTAAAAACCTTACCTTTACAGGAGCAGCCCTTTGGATTTCGGCGGCAGCGGTGCGCAGGGGCCTTCTGGGAGGTGAGTAGTTAGTTTAAAAGCACTTACCTTTACAGGAGCAGCCCATTGGATTTCGGCGGCAGCGGTGCGCAGGGGCCTTCTGGGAGGTGAGTAGTTAGTTTAAAAGCACTTACCTTTACAGGAGCAGCCCATTGGATTTCGGCGGCAGCGGTGCGCAGGGGCCTTCTTGGAGGTGAGTAGTGAGTTTAAAAACCTTACCTTTACAGGAGCAGCCCTTTGGATTTCGGCGGGAACCGGAAGTTCGACCTCTGGCAAGTTCCCCCCCCCCCCCCCCCAATAAATTCTGGTGGAGAGGAAACCCGAGACACTACACGTGTAGTGTCTCCCACCCACCCTCCTCCTCTAACCTAATAATAAGACCCATTGGTGTAAGGTAAGTGCCATATTATATTATATATTATTAGCATTGTGCAGGCCAAGGATTGGAGGTGGAGGAGCAGTCTCTGTCAGCGAGAGAACCTGAGAACATCTCAGAAGGTAAGCAAGTGATTTTTACTTTTATACCTTTTTTCAAATTGTGTGTGTCGGGGGGGACAGAAAAGCTGCGACCTGAGTGGCTGGTTGGGATTCTAACCTAAATTTTTTTGACTATTGGGGAACTAATTAAACATAATAACTTAATTATAATTTAGAGGATATCTAAGCCAGAGATCGGAGGATATTATAGTTAGCTATCGCATTTCTATTAGAAATCTAGTGCTAGGAAACAGATAGTTGACAGTAACTTTGTAATTTTAAAAAAAAGTATTTATTAAAAAAAAAAAGACAAATTTTAATTAATTGACGCAATGTCAGTTAGAGGGGTGCTGTGCTCTGACTGTGAGATGTGGCAGGTCCGGGAGGCTTCCAGCGTCCTGGATGGCTTCATCTGCAGAAAGTGCACCCAACTGCAGCTCCTCACAGACCGCATGGTTCGGTTGGAGCAGCAATTGGATGCACTTAGGAGCATGCAGGTGGCGGAAAGCGTCATAGATCGCAGTTACGTAAGTGTGGTCACACCCAAGGTGCAGGCAGAGAAATGGGTGACCACCAGAAAGGGCAGGCAGTCAGTGCAGGAATCCCCTGTGGTTGTCCCCCTCTCGAACAGATATACCCCTTAGGCTATCCCCCCCGACAGTATCCAATCAGGGGAAAACAGCAGCAGCCAGAGCAGTGGCACCACGGCTGGCTCTGATGTTCAGAAGGGAGGGTCAAAGCGCAGAAGAGTAATAGTTATAGGGGACTCTATAGTCAGGGGAACAGATAGGCGCTTCTGTGGACGTGAAAGAGACTCCAGGATGGTATGTTGCCTCCCTGGTGCCAGGGTCCAGGATGTCTCCGAACGGGTAGAGGGAATCCTGAAGGGGGAGGGCAAACAGGTAGAGGTCGTTGTACATATTGGTACTAACGACATAGGCAGGAAGAGGCATGAGGTCCTGCAGCAGGAGTTCAGGGAGCTAGGCAGAAAGTTAAAAGACAGGACCTCGAGGGTTGTAATCTCGGGATTACTCCCTGTGCCACGTGCCAGTGAGGCTAGAAATAGGAAGATAGAGCAGACAAACACGTGGCTAAACAGCTGGTGTAGGAGGGAGGGTTTCGGTTATCTGGACCACTGGGAGCTCTTCCGGGGCAGGTGTGACCTGTATAAGATGGACGGGTTGCATCTAAACCGGAGAGGCATAAATATCCTGGCCGCGAGATTTGCTAGTGTCACACGGGAGGGTTTAAACTAGTATGGCAGGGGGGTGGGCACGGGAGCAATAGGTCAGAAGGTGAGAGCGTTGAGGGAGAACTAGGGAATATGGACAGTGTGGCTCTGAGGCAGAGCAGACGGGGAGAAGTTGCTGAACACAGCGGGTCTGGTGGCCTGAAGTGCATATGTTTTAATGCAAGGAGCATTACGGGTAAGGCAGATGAACTTAGAGCTTGGATTAGTACTTGGAACTATGATGTTGTTGCCATTACAGAGACCTGGTTGAGGGAAGGGCAGGATTGGCAGCTAAACGTTCCAGGATTTAGATGTTTCAGGCGGGATAGAGGGGGATGTAAAAGGGGAGGCGGAGTTGCGCTACTTGTTCAGGAGAGTATCACAGCTATACAGCGAGAGGACACCTCAGAGGGCAGTGAGGCTATATGGGTAGAGATCAGGAATAAGAAGGGTGCAGTCACAATGTTGGGGGTATACTACAGGCCTCCCAACAGCCAGCGGGAGATAGAGGAGCAGATAGGTAGACAGATTTTGGAAAAGAGTAAAAACAACAGGGTTGTGGTGATGGGAGACTTCAACTTCCCCAATATTGACTGGGACTCACTTAGTGCCAGGGGCTTAGACGGGGCAGAGTTTGTAAGGAGCATCCAGGAGGGCTTCTTAAAACAATATGTAAACAGTCCAACTAGGGAAGAGGCGGTACTGGACCTGGTATTGGGGAATGAGCCCGGCCAGGTGGTAGATGTTTCAGTAGGGGAGCATTTCGGTAACAGTGACCACAATTCAGTAAGTTTTAAAGTACTGGTGGACAAGGATAAGAGTGGTCCGAGGATGAATGTGCTAAATTGGGGGAAGGCTAATTATAACAATATTAGGCGGGAACTGAAGAGCATAGATTGGGGGCGGATGTTTGAGGGCAAATCAACATCTGACATGTGGGAGGCTTTCAAGTGTCAGTTGATAGGAATACAGGACAGGCATGTTCCTGTGAGGAAGAAAGACAAATACGGCAATTTTCGGGAACCTTGGATGACGAATGATATTGTAGGCCTCGTCAAAAAGAAAAAGGAGGCATTTGTCAGGGCTAAAAGGCTGGGAACAGACGAAGCCTGTGTGGCATATAAGGAAAGTAGGAAGGAACTTAAGCAGGGAGTCAGGAGGGCTAGAAGGGGTCATGAAAAGTCATTGGCAAATAGGGTTAAGGAAAATCCCAAGGCTTTTTACACTTACATAAAAAGCAAGAGGGTAGCCAGGGAAAGGGTTGGCCCACTGAAGGATAGGCAAGGGAATCTATGTGTGGAGCCAGAGGAAATGGGCGAGGTACTAAATGAATACTTTGCATCAGTATTCACCAAAGAGAAGGAATTGGTAGATGTTGAGTCTGGAGAAGGGGGTGTAGATAGCCTGGGTCACATTGAGATCCAAAAAGAAGAGGTGTTGGGTGTCTTAAAAAATATTAAGGTAGATAAGTCCCCAGGGCCGGATGGGATCTACCCCAGAATACTGAAGGAGGCTGGAGAGGAAATTGCTGAGGCCTTGACAGAAATCTTTGGATCCTCGCTGTCTTCAGGGGATGTCCCGGAGGACTGGAGAATAGCCAATGTTGTTCCTCTGTTTAAGAAGGGTGGCAGGGATAATCCCGGGAACTACAGGCCGGTGAGCCTTACTTCAGTGGTAGGGAAATTACTGGAGAGAATTCTTCGAGACAGGATCTACTCCCATTTGGAAGCAAATGGACGTATTAGTGAGAGGCAGCACGGTTTTGTGAAGGGGAGGTCGTGTCTCACTAACTTGATCGAGTTTTTCGAGGAGGTCACTAAGATGATTGATGCAGGTAGGGCAGTAGATGTTGTCTATATGGACTTCAGTAAGGCCTTTGACAAGGTCCCTCATGGTAGACTAGTACAAAAGGTGAAGTCACACGGGATCAGGGGTGAACTGGCAAGGTGGATACAGAACTGGCTAGGCCATAGAAGGCAGAGGGTAGCAATGGAGGGATGCTTTTCTAATTGGAGGGCTGTGACCAGTGGTGTTCCACAGGGATCAGTGCTGGGACCTTTGCTCTTTGTAGTATATATAAATGATTTGGAGGAAAATGTAACTGGTCTGATTAGTAAGTTTGCAGACGACACAAAGGTTGGTGGAATTGCGGATAGCGATGAGGACTGTCTGAGGATACAGCAGGATTTAGATTGTCTGGAGACTTGGGCGGAGAGATGGCAGATGGAGTTTAACCTGGACAAATGTGAGGTAATGCATTTTGGAAGGGCTAATGCAGGTAGGGAATATACAGTGAATGGTAGAACCCTCAAGAGTATTGAAAGTCAAAGAGATCTAGGAGTACAGGTCCACAGATCACTGAAAGGGGCTACACAGGTGGAGAAGGTAGTCAAGAAGGCATACGGCATGCTTGCCTTCATTGGCCGGGGCATTGAGTATAAGAATTGGCAAGTCATGTTGCAGCTGTATAGAACCTTAGTTAGGCCACACTTGGAGTATAGTGTTCAATTCTGGTCGCCACACTACCAGAAGGATGTGGAGGCTTTAGAGAGGGTGCAGAAGAGATTTACCAGAATGTTGCCTGGTATGGAGGGCATAAGCTATGAGGAGCGATTGAATAAACTCGGTTTGTTCTCACTGGAACGAAGGAGGTTGAGGGGCGACCTGATAGAGGTATACAAAATTATGAGGGGCATAGACAGAGTGGATAGTCAGAGGCTTTTCCCCAGGGTAGAGGGGTCAATTACTAGGGGGCATAGGTTTAAGGTGAGAGGGGCAAAGTTTAGAGTAGATGTACGAGGCAAGTTTTTTACGCAGAGGGTAGTGGGTGCCTGGAACTCACTACCGGAGGAGGTAGTGGAGGCAGGGACGATAGGGACATTTAAGGGGCATCTTGACAAATATATGAATAGGATGGGAATAGAAGGATACGGACCCAGGAAGTGTAGAAGATTGTAGTTTAGTCGGGCAGTATGGTCGGCACGGGCTTGGAGGGCCGAAGGGCCTGTTCCTGTGCTGTACATTTCTTTGTTCTTTGTTCTTTGTTTGAACGGCTGGATGGATGGATGGCTTGATGGATGGCTGGCTGGAGGGATGGATTGATGAATGGATGGCTGGATGGATAGCTGGATGGATGGCTGAATGGATGGCTGAATGGATGGCTGGATGGATGGATGGCTGGATGGATGGCTGGATGGATGGCTGGATGGATGGCTGGATGGATGGATGGCTGGATGGATGGCTGGCTGGAGGGATGGATGGATGGATGGCTGGATGGATGGATGGCCGAATGGATGGCTGGCTGAAGGGATGGATGGATGGATGGATTGCTGAATGGATGGCTGGATGGATGGATGGCTGGATGGATGGCTGGCTGGAGCGATGGATGAATGGATGGATGGATGGCCGAATGGTTGGCTGGCTGGAGGGATGGCTGAATGGATGGCTGGATGGATGGCAGCATGGATGGATGGCTGGATGGATGGCTGGATGGATGGATTGATTGATGGATGGATGGCTGGATGGATGGATGGCTGGATGGATGGCTGGATGGATGGATGGCTGGATGGATGGCTGGCTGGAGGGATGGATTGATGGATGGATGGCTGGATGGATGGATGGATGGACGGCTGGATGGAGGGATGGCTGGATGGAGGGATAGCTGGAGGGATGGATGGATGGCTGGATGGATGGAAGGATGGATGGATGGCTGGATGGATGGCTGGCTGGAGGGATGGATGCATGGCCGAATGGATGGCTGGATGGATGGATGGCTGGATGGATGGCTGGCTGGAGGGATGGATGGATGGATGGCTGGATGGACGGCTGGATGGATGGAGGGCTGGCTGGAGGGATGGATGGATGGATGGATGGCTGGATGGATGGCTGGATAGAGGAATGGCTGGATGGATGGATGGATGGCTGGATGGATGGCTGAATGGATGGATGGCTGGATGGATGGCTGGCTGGAGGGATGGATGGATGGATGGCTGGATGAATGGCTGGCTGGAGGGATGGGTGGATGGATGGATGACTGGCTGGATGGATGGCTGGATGGATGGCTGGATGGATGGCTGAATGGATGGCTGAATGGATGGCTGGATGGATGCCTGGATGGATGGATGGATGGATGGATGGATGGATGGATGGATGGATGGATGGATGGATGGATGGATGGATGGCTGAATGGCTGGAGGGATGGCTGGCAGGAGGGATGGGTGGATGGATGGATGCCTGGATGGATGGCTGGCTGGAGGGATGGATGGATGACTGGATGGATGGATGACTGGATGGATGGATGACTGGATGGATGGATGCCTGGATGGATGGCTGGCTGGAGGGATGGATTGATGGATGGATGGCGGGATGGATGGCTGGATGGATGGATGGCTGGATGGATGGCAGGCTGAAGGGATGAATGGATGTATGGATGGCTGGATGGACGGCTGGATGGATGGATGGCTGGATGGATGGCTGGCTGGAGGGATGGATTGATGGATGGATGGCTAGATGGATAGCTGGATGGATGGCTGGATGGATGGCTGGCTGGTGGGATGGATGGATGGATGGATGGATGGCTGGATGGAGAGATGGCTGGATATTTGGCTGGCTGGAGGGATGGATGGCTGGATGGATGGCTGGATGGATGGCTGGATGGATGGCTGGATGGATGGCTGGATGGATGGCTGGATGGATGGCTGGATGGATGGCTGGATGGATGGCTGGATGGATGGCTTAATGACTGGCTGGCTGGAGGGATGGATGGATGGATGGCGGGATGGATGGCTGGTTGGATGGATGGCTGGATGTATGGCTGGCTGGAGAGATGGATGAATTGTTAGATGGATGGCTGGATGGATGGAGGGATGGCAGGATGGATGGCTGGCTGGAGTGACGGATGGATGCGTGGCTGGATGGATGGCTGTATTGAGGGATGGCTGGATGGAAGGCTGGCTGGCTGGATGGATGGATGGCTGAATGGATGGATGGATGGACGGATGGCTGGAGGGATGGCTGGAGGGATGGCTGGAGGGATGGCTGGAGGGATGGCTGGAGGGATGGCTGGATGGATGGCTGGATGGATGGCTGGATGGAGGGCTGGATGGATGGCTGGATGGCTGGATGGATGGCTGGATGGAGGAATAGCTTTATGGATGGCAGGCTGGAGGGATGGATGGATGGCTGGATGGATTGCTTGATGGATGGATGGCTGGATGGACGATAGGCTGGAGGGATGGATGGATGGATTGCTGGATGGATGGCTGGATGGATGAATGGCTGGATGGATGACTGGCTCGCTGGATGGATGGATGGCTGGATGGATGGCTGGCTTGAAGAATGGATGGATGGATGGCTGGATGGATGGCTGGACGGATGGATTGCTGGATGGATGGCTGGCTGGAGGGATGGATGGATGGCTGGATGGATGGCTGGATGGATGGATGGCTGGATGGATGGCTGGCTGGAGGAATGGATGGATGGATGGATGGCTGGATCGATGGCTGGATGAATGGATGGCTGGATGGATGGCTGGATGGATGGATGGCTGGATGGATGGCTTGCTGTAGGGATGGATGGATGGATGGATGGCTGGCTGGCTGGCTGGCTGGAGGGATGCATGGATGGATGGATGGCTGGATGGACGGATGGTTTGGATGGATTGCTGGATGAATGGCTGGCTGGAGGGATGGATTGTTGGATGGATGGCTGGATGGCTGGATGGCTGGCTGGATGGATGGATGGCTGGCTGGATGGATGGATGGATGGATGGATGGATGGATGGCTGGATGGCTGGATGGAGTGATGGCTGGATGGTTGGCTGGCTGGCTGGATGGATGGATGGATGGATGGCTGGAAGGATGGCTGGATGGAGGGATGTCTGGATGGATGGCTGGCTGGAGGGATGGATGGATGGCTGGATGGATTGCTGGATGGATGGATGGCTTAATGGCTGTATGGCTGGCTGGAGGGAAGGATGGATGGATGGATGGCTGGATGAATAGCTGAATGGATGGATGGCTGGATGTATGGCTGGCTGGAGAGATGGATGGATGGATGGATAGATGACTGGATGGAGGAATGGCTGGATGGATGGCTGGCTAGAGGGATGGATGGATGGATGGATGGATGGCTGGATGGATGGCTGGATGGATGGATGGCTGGATGGATGGATGGCTGGATGGATGGCTGGCTGGAGGGATGGATGCATGGATGAATGTCTGGCTGGATGGATGGATGGATGGCTGGATGGCTGGCTGGATGGATGGCTGGATGGATGGATCCATCCATCCCTCCAGCCAGCCATCCCTCCATCCAGCCATCCCTCCAGCCATCCATCCATCCATCCATCCAGCCAGCCAACCATCCAGCCATCACTCCATCCAGCCATCCATCCATCCAGCCAGCCAGCCAGCCAGCCATCCATCCAGACATCCATCCATCCAGCCATCCATCCAGCCATCCATCCATCCCTCCAGCCAGCCACCCATCCAGCCATCCCTCTATCCAGCCATCCATCCAGCCAATAATCCATCCATCCATCCCTCCAGCCATCCCTCCATCCAGCCATCCATCCAGCCATCCATCGATCCCTCCAGCCAGCCAACCATCCAGCCATCCCTCCATCCAGCCATCCATCCAGCCATCCATCCATCCATCCAGCCATCCCTCCATCCAGCCATCCATCCAGCCATCCATCCATCCATCCATCCATCCCTCCAGCCAGCCATCCATCGAGCCATCCATCCATCTAGCCAGCCATCCAGACAACCATCCATCAATCCATCCCTCCGGCCAGCCATGCGGCCAGCCATCCTTCCATCCAGCCGTCCATCCGGCCATCCATCCATGACTCCATTCCTCCAGCCAGCCATCCATCCAGCCATCCATCGATCTAGCCATCCATTCAGCCAGCCATCCATCCATCCCTCCAGCCAGCCATCCATCCAGCCTTCCATCCATCCAGCCATCCGTCCAGCCATTCATTAATCCATCCATTCCTCCAGCCAGCAATCCATCCAGCCATCCATCCAGCCATCCATCCAGCTATCCATCCATCCATCCATCCCTCCAGCCAGCCATCCATCCAGCCATCCATCCAGCCATCCATCCATCCATCCATCCCTCCAGCCAGCCAGCCATCCATCCAGCCATCCATCCATCCAGACATCCATCCAACCATCTATCCCTTCAGCCAGCCATCCATCCGGACATCCATGCATCCAGCCATCCATTCAGCCACCCATCCATCCATCCATCTCTCCAGCCAGCCAGCCATCCAGCCATCCATCTATCCAGCCATCCATCCAGCCATCCATCCATCCATCCCTCCAGCCAGCCATCCATCCATCCATCCCTCCAGCCAGCCATCCATCCATCCCGCCATCCATCCCGCCATCCATCCCGCCATCCATCCAGCCTTCCATCCATCCAGCCATCCGTCCAGCCATTCATTAATCCATCCATTCCTCCAGCCAGCAATCCATCCAGCCATCCATCCAGCCATCCATCCAGCTATCCATCCATCCATCCATCCCTCCAGCCAGCCATCCATCCAGCCATCCATCCAGCCATCCATCCATCCATCCATCCCTCCAGCCAGCCAGCCATCCATCCAGCCATCCATCCATCCAGACATCCATCCAACCATCTATCCCTTCAGCCAGCCATCCATCCGGACATCCATGCATCCAGCCATCCATTCAGCCACCCATCCATCCATCCATCTCTCCAGCCAGCCAGCCATCCAGCCATCCATCTATCCAGCCATCCATCCAGCCATCCATCCATCCATCCCTCCAGCCAGCCATCCAGCCATCCATCTATCCAGCCATCCATCCATCCATCCATCCATCCATCCATCCATCCATCCATCCATCCATCCATCCATCCATCCATCCATCCATCCATCCATCCATCCATCCATCCATCCATCCATCCATCCATCCATCCATCCATCCATCCATCCATCCATCCATCCATCCATCCATCCATCCATCCATCCATCCATCCATCCATCCATCCATCCATCCATCCATCCATCCATCCATCCATCCATCCATCCATCCATCCATCCATCCATCCATCCATCCATCCATCCATCCATCCATCCATCCATCCATCCATCCATCCATCCATCCATCCATCCATCCATCCATCCATCCATCCATCCATCCATCCATCCATCCATCCATCCATCCATCCATCCATCCATCCATCCATCCATCCATCCATCCATCCATCCATCCATCCATCCATCCATCCATCCATCCATCCATCCATCCATCCATCCATCCATCCATCCATCCATCCATCCATCCATCCATCCATCCATCCATCCATCCATCCATCCATCCATCCATCCATCCATCCATCCATCCATCCATCCATCCATCCATCCATCCATCCATCCATCCATCCATCCATCCATCCATCCATCCATCCATCCATCCATCCATCCATCCATCCATCCATCCATCCATCCATCCATCCATCCATCCATCCATCCATCCATCCATCCATCCATCCATCCATCCATCCATCCATCCATCCATCCATCCATCCATCCATCCATCCATCCATCCATCCATCCATCCATCCATCCATCCATCCATCCATCCATCCATCCATCCATCCATCCATCCATCCATCCATCCATCCATCCATCCATCCATCCATCCATCCATCCATCCATCCATCCATCCATCCATCCATCCATCCATCCATCCATCCATCCATCCATCCATCCATCCATCCATCCATCCATCCATCCATCCATCCATCCATCCATCCATCCATCCATCCATCCATCCATCCATCCATCCATCCATCCATCCATCCATCCATCCATCCATCCATCCATCCATCCATCCATCCATCCATCCATCCATCCATCCATCCATCCATCCATCCATCCATCCATCCATCCATCCATCCATCCATCCATCCATCCATCCATCCATCCATCCATCCATCCATCCATCCATCCATCCATCCATCCATCCATCCATCCATCCATCCATCCATCCATCCATCCATCCATCCATCCATCCATCCATCCATCCATCCATCCATCCATCCATCCATCCATCCATCCATCCATCCATCCATCCATCCATCCATCCATCCATCCATCCATCCATCCATCCATCCATCCATCCATCCATCCATCCATCCATCCATCCATCCATCCATCCATCCATCCATCCATCCATCCATCCATCCATCCATCCATCCATCCATCCATCCATCCATCCATCCATCCATCCATCCATCCATCCATCCATCCATCCATCCATCCATCCATCCATCCATCCATCCATCCATCCATCCATCCATCCATCCATCCATCCATCCATCCATCCATCCATCCATCCATCCATCCATCCATCCATCCATCCATCCATCCATCCATCCATCCATCCATCCATCCATCCATCCATCCATCCATCCATCCATCCATCCATCCATCCATCCATCCATCCATCCATCCATCCATCCATCCATCCATCCATCCATCCATCCATCCATCCATCCATCCATCCATCCATCCATCCATCCATCCATCCATCCATCCATCCATCCATCCATCCATCCATCCATCCATCCATCCATCCATCCATCCATCCATCCATCCATCCATCCATCCATCCATCCATCCATCCATCCATCCATCCATCCATCCATCCATCCATCCATCCATCCATCCATCCATCCATCCATCCATCCATCCATCCATCCATCCATCCATCCATCCATCCATCCATCCATCCATCCATCCATCCATCCATCCATCCATCCATCCATCCATCCATCCATCCATCCATCCATCCATCCATCCATCCATCCATCCATCCATCCATCCATCCATCCATCCATCCATCCATCCATCCATCCATCCATCCATCCATCCATCCATCCATCCATCCATCCATCCATCCATCCATCCATCCATCCATCCATCCATCCATCCATCCATCCATCCATCCATCCATCCATCCATCCATCCATCCATCCATCCATCCATCCATCCATCCATCCATCCATCCATCCATCCATCCATCCATCCATCCATCCATCCATCCATCCATCCATCCATCCATCCATCCATCCATCCATCCATCCATCCATCCATCCATCCATCCATCCATCCATCCATCCATCCATCCATCCATCCATCCATCCATCCATCCATCCATCCATCCATCCATCCATCCATCCATCCATCCATCCATCCATCCATCCATCCATCCATCCATCCATCCATCCATCCATCCATCCATCCATCCATCCATCCATCCATCCATCCATCCATCCATCCATCCATCCATCCATCCATCCATCCATCCATCCATCCATCCATCCATCCATCCATCCATCCATCCATCCATCCATCCATCCATCCATCCATCCATCCATCCATCCATCCATCCATCCATCCATCCATCCATCCATCCATCCATCCATCCATCCATCCATCCATCCATCCATCCATCCATCCATCCATCCATCCATCCATCCATCCATCCATCCATCCATCCATCCATCCATCCATCCATCCATCCATCCATCCATCCATCCATCCATCCATCCATCCATCCATCCATCCATCCATCCATCCATCCATCCATCCATCCATCCATCCATCCATCCATCCATCCATCCATCCATCCATCCATCCATCCATCCATCCATCCATCCATCCATCCATCCATCCATCCATCCATCCATCCATCCATCCATCCATCCATCCATCCATCCATCCATCCATCCATCCATCCATCCATCCATCCATCCATCCATCCATCCATCCATCCATCCATCCATCCATCCATCCATCCATCCATCCATCCATCCATCCATCCATCCATCCATCCATCCATCCATCCATCCATCCATCCATCCATCCATCCATCCATCCATCCATCCATCCATCCATCCATCCATCCATCCATCCATCCATCCATCCATCCATCCATCCATCCATCCATCCATCCATCCATCCATCCATCCATCCATCCATCCATCCATCCATCCATCCATCCATCCATCCATCCATCCATCCATCCATCCATCCATCCATCCATCCATCCATCCATCCATCCATCCATCCATCCATCCATCCATCCATCCATCCATCCATCCATCCATCCATCCATCCATCCATCCATCCATCCATCCATCCATCCATCCATCCATCCATCCATCCATCCATCCATCCATCCATCCATCCATCCATCCATCCATCCATCCATCCATCCATCCATCCATCCATCCATCCATCCATCCATCCATCCATCCATCCATCCATCCATCCATCCATCCATCCATCCATCCATCCATCCATCCATCCATCCATCCATCCATCCATCCATCCATCCATCCATCCATCCATCCATCCATCCATCCATCCATCCATCCATCCATCCATCCATCCATCCATCCATCCATCCATCCATCCATCCATCCATCCATCCATCCATCCATCCATCCATCCATCCATCCATCCATCCATCCATCCATCCATCCATCCATCCATCCATCTCCATCCATCCATCCATCCATCCATCCATCCATCCATCCATCCATCCATCCATCCATCCATCCATCCATCCATCCATCCATCCATCCATCCATCCATCCATCCATCCATCCATCCATCCATCCATCCATCCATCCATCCATCCATCCATCCATCCATCCATCCATCCATCCATCCATCCATCCATCCATCCATCCATCCATCCATCCATCCATCCATCCATCCATCCATCCATCCATCCATCCATCCATCCATCCATCCATCCATCCATCCATCCATCCATCCATCCATCCATCCATCCATCCATCCATCCATCCATCCATCCATCCATCCATCCATCCATCCATCCATCCATCCATCCATCCATCCATCCATCCATCCATCCATCCATCCATCCATCCATCCATCCATCCATCCATCCATCCATCCATCCATCCATCCATCCATCCATCCATCCATCCATCCATCCATCCATCCATCCATCCATCCATCCATCCATCCATCCATCCATCCATCCATCCATCCATCCATCCATCCATCCATCCATCCATCCATCCATCCATCCATCCATCCATCCATCCATCCATCCATCCATCCATCCATCCATCCATCCATCCATCCATCCATCCATCCATCCATCCATCCATCCATCCATCCATCCATCCATCCATCCATCCATCCATCCATCCATCCATCCATCCATCCATCCATCCATCCATCCATCCATCCATCCATCCATCCATCCATCCATCCATCCATCCATCCATCCATCCATCCATCCATCCATCCATCCATCCATCCATCCATCCATCCATCCATCCATCCATCCATCCATCCATCCATCCATCCATCCATCCATCCATCCATCCATCCATCCATCCATCCATCCATCCATCCATCCATCCATCCATCCATCCATCCATCCATCCATCCATCCATCCATCCATCCATCCATCCATCCATCCATCCATCCATCCATCCATCCATCCATCCATCCATCCATCCATCCATCCATCCATCCATCCATCCATCCATCCATCCATCCATCCATCCATCCATCCATCCATCCATCCATCCATCCATCCATCCATCCATCCATCCATCCATCCATCCATCCATCCATCCATCCATCCACCATCCATCCATCCATCCATCCATCCACCATCCATCCATCCATCCATCCATCCATCCATCCATCCATCCATCCATCCATCCATCCATCCATCCATCCATCCATCCATCCATCCATCCATCCATCCATCCATCCATCCATCCATCCATCCATCCATCCATCCATCCATCCATCCATCCATCCATCCATCCATCCATCCATCCATCCATCCATCCATCCATCCATCCATCCATCCATCCATCCATCCATCCATCCATCCATCCATCCATCCATCCATCCATCCATCCATCCATCCATCCATCCATCCATCCATCCATCCATCCATCCATCCATCCATCCATCCATCCATCCATCCATCCATCCATCCATCCATCCATCCATCCATCCATCCATCCATCCATCCATCCATCCATCCATCCATCCATCCATCCATCCATCCATCCATCCATCCATCCATCCATCCATCCATCCATCCATCCATCCATCCATCCATCCATCCATCCATCCATCCATCCATCCATCCATCCATCCATCCATCCATCCATCCATCCATCCATCCATCCATCCATCCATCCATCCATCCATCCATCCATCCATCCATCCATCCATCCATCCATCCATCCATCCATCCATCCATCCATCCATCCATCCATCCATCCATCCATCCATCCATCCATCCATCCATCCATCCATCCATCCATCCATCCATCCATCCATCCATCCATCCATCCATCCATCCATCCATCCATCCATCCATCCATCCATCCATCCATCCATCCATCCATCCATCCATCCATCCATCCATCCATCCATCCATCCATCCATCCATCCATCCATCCATCCATCCATCCATCCATCCATCCATCCATCCATCCATCCATCCATCCATCCATCCATCCATCCATCCATCCATCCATCCATCCATCCATCCATCCATCCATCCATCCATCCATCCATCCATCCATCCATCCATCCATCCATCCATCCATCCATCCATCCATCCATCCATCCATCCATCCATCCATCCATCCATCCATCCATCCATCCATCCATCCATCCATCCATCCATCCATCCATCCATCCATCCATCCATCCATCCATCCATCCATCCATCCATCCATCCATCCATCCATCCATCCATCCATCCATCCATCCATCCATCCATCCATCCATCCATCCATCCATCCATCCATCCATCCATCCATCCATCCATCCATCCATCCATCCATCCATCCATCCATCCATCCATCCATCCATCCATCCATCCATCCATCCATCCATCCATCCATCCATCCATCCATCCATCCATCCATCCATCCATCCATCCATCCATCCATCCATCCATCCATCCATCCATCCATCCATCCATCCATCCATCCATCCATCCATCCATCCATCCATCCATCCATCCATCCATCCATCCATCCATCCATCCATCCATCCATCCATCCATCCATCCATCCATCCATCCATCCATCCATCCATCCATCCATCCATCCATCCATCCATCCATCCATCCATCCATCCATCCATCCATCCATCCATCCATCCATCCATCCATCCATCCATCCATCCATCCATCCATCCATCCATCCATCCATCCATCCATCCATCCATCCATCCATCCATCCATCCATCCATCCATCCATCCATCCATCCATCCATCCATCCATCCATCCATCCATCCATCCATCCATCCATCCATCCATCCATCCATCCATCCATCCATCCATCCATCCATCCATCCATCCATCCATCCATCCATCCATCCATCCATCCATCCATCCATCCATCCATCCATCCATCCATCCATCCATCCATCCATCCATCCATCCATCCATCCATCCATCCATCCATCCATCCATCCATCCATCCATCCATCCATCCATCCATCCATCCATCCATCCATCCATCCATCCATCCATCCATCCATCCATCCATCCATCCATCCATCCATCCATCCATCCATCCATCCATCCATCCATCCATCCATCCATCCATCCATCCATCCATCCATCCATCCATCCATCCATCCATCCATCCATCCATCCATCCATCCATCCATCCATCCATCCATCCATCCATCCATCCATCCATCCATCCATCCATCCATCCATCCATCCATCCATCCATCCATCCATCCATCCATCCATCCATCCATCCATCCATCCATCCATCCATCCATCCATCCATCCATCCATCCATCCATCCATCCATCCATCCATCCATCCATCCATCCATCCATCCATCCATCCATCCATCCATCCATCCATCCATCCATCCATCCATCCATCCATCCATCCATCCATCCATCCATCCATCCATCCATCCATCCATCCATCCATCCATCCATCCATCCATCCATCCATCCATCCATCCATCCATCCATCCATCCATCCATCCATCCATCCATCCATCCATCCAT
>NW_027307909.1:355000-357500 GCF_047496885.1 Scyliorhinus torazame | reverse complement strand
CCATCCATCCATCCATCCATCCATCCATCCATCCATCCATCCATCCATCCATCCATCCATCCATCCATCCATCCATCCATCCATCCATCCATCCATCCATCCATCCATCCATCCATCCATCCATCCATCCATCCATCCATCCATCCATCCATCCATCCATCCATCCATCCATCCATCCATCCATCCATCCATCCATCCATCCATCCATCCATCCATCCATCCATCCATCCATCCATCCATCCATCCATCCATCCATCCATCCATCCATCCATCCATCCATCCATCCATCCATCCATCCATCCATCCATCCATCCATCCATCCATCCATCCATCCATCCATCCATCCATCCATCCATCCATCCATCCATCCATCCATCCATCCATCCATCCATCCATCCATCCATCCATCCATCCATCCATCCATCCATCCATCCATCCATCCATCCATCCATCCATCCATCCATCCATCCATCCATCCATCCATCCATCCATCCATCCATCCATCCATCCATCCATCCATCCATCCATCCATCCATCCATCCATCCATCCATCCATCCATCCATCCATCCATCCATCCATCCATCCATCCATCCATCCATCCATCCATCCATCCATCCATCCATCCATCCATCCATCCATCCATCCATCCATCCATCCATCCATCCATCCATCCATCCATCCATCCATCCATCCATCCATCCATCCATCCATCCATCCATCCATCCATCCATCCATCCATCCATCCATCCATCCATCCATCCATCCATCCATCCATCCATCCATCCATCCATCCATCCATCCATCCATCCATCCATCCATCCATCCATCCATCCATCCATCCATCCATCCATCCATCCATCCATCCATCCATCCATCCATCCATCCATCCATCCATCCATCCATCCATCCATCCATCCATCCATCCATCCATCCATCCATCCATCCATCCATCCATCCATCCATCCATCCATCCATCCATCCATCCATCCATCCATCCATCCATCCATCCATCCATCCATCCATCCATCCATCCATCCATCCATCCATCCATCCATCCATCCATCCATCCATCCATCCATCCATCCATCCATCCATCCATCCATCCATCCATCCATCCATCCATCCATCCATCCATCCATCCATCCATCCATCCATCCATCCATCCATCCATCCATCCATCCATCCATCCATCCATCCATCCATCCATCCATCCATCCATCCATCCATCCATCCATCCATCCATCCATCCATCCATCCATCCATCCATCCATCCATCCATCCATCCATCCATCCATCCATCCATCCATCCATCCATCCATCCATCCATCCATCCATCCATCCATCCATCCATCCATCCATCCATCCATCCATCCATCCATCCATCCATCCATCCATCCATCCATCCATCCATCCATCCATCCATCCATCCATCCATCCATCCATCCATCCATCCATCCATCCATCCATCCATCCATCCATCCATCCATCCATCCATCCATCCATCCATCCATCCATCCATCCATCCATCCATCCATCCATCCATCCATCCATCCATCCATCCATCCATCCATCCATCCATCCATCCATCCATCCATCCATCCATCCATCCATCCATCCATCCATCCATCCATCCATCCATCCATCCATCCATCCATCCATCCATCCATCCATCCATCCATCCATCCATCCATCCATCCATCCATCCATCCATCCATCCATCCATCCATCCATCCATCCATCCATCCATCCATCCATCCATCCATCCATCCATCCATCCATCCATCCATCCATCCATCCATCCATCCATCCATCCATCCATCCATCCATCCATCCATCCATCCATCCATCCATCCATCCATCCATCCATCCATCCATCCATCCATCCATCCATCCATCCATCCATCCATCCATCCATCCATCCATCCATCCATCCATCCATCCATCCATCCATCCATCCATCCATCCATCCATCCATCCATCCATCCATCCATCCATCCATCCATCCATCCATCCATCCATCCATCCATCCATCCATCCATCCATCCATCCATCCATCCATCCATCCATCCATCCATCCATCCATCCATCCATCCATCCATCCATCCATCCATCCATCCATCCATCCATCCATCCATCCATCCATCCATCCATCCATCCATCCATCCATCCATCCATCCATCCATCCATCCATCCATCCATCCATCCATCCATCCATCCATCCATCCATCCATCCATCCATCCATCCATCCATCCATCCATCCATCCATCCATCCATCCATCCATCCATCCATCCATCCATCCATCCATCCATCCATCCATCCATCCATCCATCCATCCATCCATCCATCCATCCATCCATCCATCCATCCATCCATCCATCCATCCATCCATCCATCCATCCATCCATCCATCCATCCATCCATCCATCCATCCATCCATCCATCCATCCATCCATCCATCCATCCATCCATCCATCCATCCATCCATCCATCCATCCAT